>NC_071399.1:14403522-14706553 GCF_022682495.2 Desmodus rotundus | reverse complement strand
TTAGTAAGCGACTCTGATTACACAGAATTACATGCATTATGTGTGTGACCTGGACCATAGCTCTCCTTAGCTTTACCTGAGGTTCTTCCACTCATTTCCCTCAGGATTAGGGACTAAAACTGAATGGCTTCTCAGTGGGGAAAGCTGGGTAATTTATGTCCTGGGTCTTGACGCTATTATTTGTTGCTTGATTGATGATGCCTGAAATCAGAGCCCAGCTCCTGAGGAGAGCACGGCTTTTCACGTGGGCCTTGCTGTGTGATAAGTCACCGTGGCAGCTACAGAAATGAACTTCCCGTAACAACTGCCATTGGGTCAGTGACTGAACTCCAGGAGGAGCCCCACAGAATAGTACTTGTTTGACGATACAGTCCTGCAAACTCCATCACCTGCATAGATTATTTGAGCCATAAAGTCTCCAAGTGGGCAGTCAACCTTACATTCATCGTTACATAAAACCATGCTTTGAAACAGAAGCGCACACTAAACTTATTTTTAGGCCACTCACACAATATGGTTGTCTATGACTGACAGTACATACTGAGTACTATTTTCTGAGTCCATGTGGACTGTTCTTTTGTTTTCTTACAAAACAAATAACAACTCTACGTGTTCTGTGCTCTGAGGGAAATTAAGCACTTGAAAATGAGGATCGGGCTAGAATGGGTCTCAGATAAGGCCGCTCTGTGCCACAGTGACAGCATCTCTAATAAGGATGCCACACTGTCCTCACTCTCCATTCCTCATTTCTTTCTTTCTTAGGAGGCCACTTCTAAGGCAAAATAAACAGTGTCTGTAGGGCTTCTTTTTGAATGAACAAAGCAGCAAAATAGTCTTTAGCTTAGAATTGTTTCTCTCCAAAGAAATTTATTAATTTGAATGGCTTTCCAAAAGTTTTAATTATTAATTTGATGGCTTGCCAAAATTGTCATGGTTGGACAAGCCAGTTTCATTCCCTAGATGAAATTCTTCTTCTTAGAGCTCCAGGTCCGCTGTTTCTAGATCCTGTCTGGATACACTTCAGTTCACTGCAACATCAGCTGTCCGAAAGGAAAATCGAACAGGGTCTTTTAAATCTCTTTGGCCCCAGATAGCAACTTGATGCTATTTCCACTGTTCTTGTCATGAAAATAAATGAGACAAGTCCCAGAAATGGATTTTTATGCTTAAAATACATAGATTAATGGTCAGGATATTATTGCCAATCAGGAAAGGGAGGGGAAAGGAACAGACACAGGAACCTCAAAGGAAAGGAAAAGACACAGTATCTTTTGTCTTTTGTTCTGAGATAGAAGTAAACTGTCTCCAGCCCCTGATAAGCCTCCTTTCGAGACTCCTTTTGATCTTCCTCTTGGAAGAAGGAGAGATAAACAACTGGCTGTTTTACATTTGCTTTTAAAATTCAAAGGGAAGCCCACACCAAACCAATTATTGATTTGCATTATTTCGGTCATAGAGCCATATCAGCGACCTTCTCATTATTGTAGCTATCTGCTTCCCTAAGAAGGCCCCCAAATCCCCCCAGCAGTCAGGAAACGGACTCAGTGATTAGAGTTCTGTTTTTCTATTTTTTTTTAAAAATGGTGACCCTGTGGTTATGACCGTTAGATAGAAGAGTCTAACTTATTATCATGATGTTGGGGGGAACACATACTCCTCTTTGCACGGTGGAAAAGGTCATGGGTATAGGAAATGAGATTGAGAATTTGCTGTGAAGTTTATTATTAGTCCCGATACAGCCCGGAGGTACATGTCTTTATCTTCACTGTGTTAGAGGGTGGCAGGAAATGTGACATGTAGGACTTGGAAATTTGGGGGCTTTACTACTGGACAGCTCAAGGTTAGGGCCTACTCGATATTACTCATTTTTAAGTTTTGATTTATTTGTTTCTCACTGATAAATCTACTGTGTCCAATGAGACAGTCTTTTCATAATGCTTATATTTTAATATCTAAGTACTAGAAAGAAGCAGTGGAATATAATTTTTTTTTTTTTGCTTTGATGTTTGGAATACACAAGGATTCAAATCTTGGCTCTGTTGTTGAAATATCTATGAGAAGTTGGCCAAATTACTGAATCCTTTGAATTTGTACAATAGGGACATAATCCATACCTTACGGGCTCTTATTGTTTTTAAATTTAGAGCTAATATGTGTAAAGCATCTTGGAATACTGCCAGGCTTTCAGCAGAAACTCAGGAAAGAGCAGCTCTTTTTACTAAGAAAACCCACCACTGGTCAGGTGGCAGGGTTTCCGTCCACCTTGGGTCCTGGAACTTGCTCTGTGACTTTGGCCAAGTCTTAACCTGTGGAACCTCAGTTGACTTCTCTGGAAAATTAAAGGGGTGATCTAAAAAAAACAAACAAAACAAAAAACAAAAAAACCAAAAAAACCCCCCCAAAACCTGTTGCTGGTATTGCCTTTCATCAAATTTTCCAAGGCATTTTGAACATGGAAGAACATTTTGTGACATTTCATGATTTAAGTCCCTTAAGCTCTAAATTCTGTGACTTTTGAAATAAAGCTTATTTCAAGCTTATTTAGAATAACATTTTAAATTTTTGCTCATTATTATTAGGACATGCTATGCTGGAGAAAGCTATCGAGGTATACTAAAATTCTTTAGAGCTAAAGTTATGAAATGCATTTCTATGTTTCTTAATATTTAAAGAGCCAACAGTTCTTGTATTATGAGGCAAACGCAGTAGAATGCCTCATTTAAAATGCAGTCATGGTCTCGGAGGAGAAAATTCATTAAACAGCCTTTCACAGTAATTAGAAATTAATAGAAGTCTTATGAATTGAGTTAGTAAGATGTAAGTAAGCGTGCATTATTGATTCCAGAAGACCACTGTGAAAATATGTTTCTATACACTACAGAAAACATGAGCCAATGCTATTTCTCAGACATCTAATGCTACAGGAATAGAGTCGCTTAGGATGTCTGGTGAGAAAAATGAAAGAGGTGGTCTAAATCATGGGCTTTTAACCTGAGGCTTCTAGCCTAAGCATCCACACTGTTTCAAAGGATCCAGATCCACAGGAGACCATGGAGCTGAGGGCTCCTACCACTCTGGAATGCTGTGACTGATGAAACCCAACTCATTTCTTGCCTTCTGAGTATCTGATTTCACTTTTATTTACTGGTTACTAGAACATGGTACGGGTTGCCATCTCAGAAGCTGCAGAATCAGTGAGAAAAATAAATTGTTGAGCTTATGAAAGACTTAGAAATCCTTCAGAGGTGTAGGAGAAACAAGAGAACACCCCTCCCCTCTAGTTATAATGGGGGGACGTGGGCAAGGAAGAAACAGAAACCTGCCGCTAAATGATCTCCTCCTCCCAATAAAGTGCCAAAGGGTTTTATGAAGGACCAAGTACAGCTTTTAAGGATGGTACGCTTTGTGCTATTTGGGGCTGAACTGGCCTAAGTTTATTTTCACTCTCAGTTCATATGATTTTTCCAAATTTCTAATAGATGTGAAGTCAGTGGGGGCTGACAGAGTTCACTTGTATAGGTATTCCACTTCCTTTTGAGTAGTAGTTGACCTACAGGAGAAAGTGGGCTTCTATGTATGAGCTGACATTAAACACTGAAGTAAGGCCTTGCAAAGGGTACAGCTAGCAATACTCTGAGCTTGAACTTCTGGGGGCAAGTCAGTGTTTCTGCTTTAGGTGAGATTTGGAATAACGTGAAAATTAGAATGCATTTTTGGAAATGTATTAATTTAATTGGTCCACATCTCTCCCAAATGCTAAGCCATAAATAAAGTCCACTTTTCCCACCTGAAGCATTGCAGACAGGCGTTTGAGTGCCCATCTTCAACTTTTAGCCATCTGTCCACACTCTCACTTCCCTCTTGTGTTTTAAACACATATTTAAAAAAATTTTTTGAAATAATTATAGACTCACAAGACATTGCAAAAATAGCTACACCTATCACTCATCTTTTTCCAATGTGCATTATTAAAACCAGAAAACCGGCATAATTCAACGAACCAGACTGCAGACTTCAGTGATATTGCAGTTTTGTATTCCCTCATTTCTTTTTATGTCTTCGTGGATAACTTCGTGGAGAACTGTGACCCTTCCTCACAGGTATGTGTAGATTCGTGTAACTACCACCGCAGTCCTGATACATCACCACGGTCATGGTTTAGAAACCAACCGGGTGCACGTCAACAGTAAAAAGGACAAATTGCAGTCCATGTACCGATACAATAGACTGTTACGGAGCAGCGAGAAGGAACAGTCCACAGCTGTGCACGGCAATAGACTGGATGAATCCATGAGCATAGGTCTCAGTGAGGAAAGCCAGACACAGATAGAGCACGGAGTGTGACATTATTACTGTGAACGCAGAATGAATCTTACTGTGAGAAGTCAGGAACCTCGAGTGTGGGTCGTGGTGGTGGTTGGAAGGGGTCCTAGGGCTCTTCTGCAAAGCTGGCGATGTTCTGTTTCTTGATGTGGATTCTTGTTCAATAGGTGTGTTCAGTTTTTCATTTACCAAGCTGTATGTTTAGACATGCACTTTTTTGTACGTATGTTATTCTTCATGAAAAAATTAAAATTGCTTTGCACGCATGTTTGGTGTGCCTGTGGGTCTGATTCTCTTTAAAACACGTACACATCGTTGGCTTTGTGATAGTGGATTTGCTGTGGATTACTGAGTATCAGTGGCAGCCTTAGACGTAAATCTCAAGCTTGTGGTGGATTTATATAGATTATTAGTAATCCAGGTATTTGCCAAATGCAGATTGTGTTTGCAGACATTCCTCTACTTCCTTAGTTCATATCTCAAGGTTCCCACTAACGGATATCTCTTTCCTGAAACTGACCTATTGTGCTCAGTCCACTCGAACTCATTGTTGGTTGCTCTGCGCATTTACGGTGCTTCGTTTGTACCTTGGCTACGGCATTTACTCTGTAACTTAGGAAGTGTTTCTTAGTTGTTTATGACTCTGTCTTATCCACTAGACACTTAGCCCCCTTTTCTCAGTCCCAGAGCACAGTGGCTTTATTGATACACACATGATATGAAATATCAGTTTATCTTTAGTACTCTGGGTTTGTAGCCCTTTTAAGCCAGACATGGCTAAAAATCAAACCTACATGTGATCTTTGGATATGTTGCACCACATTTTTATAAGATTCTTAATAAAACTTCAGAAAACACACATCATATAGAGAACTAAGGTGCTACTGGTTCTGTGTTGGAGGAGAGCCCCGGAGGGGAGTTTGCTTTGCTGGGGCTGGCCATGCTCCTGATGCTCCAGGTAAAAAACGCACAGACCAATGCCGAGCCAACTAGTTTGATGAACGGCCCCTGCCAAAATTGACTTTTGCTTTAAGCACGACCTGATGGTGCATTTTAGTGACACAATCATGTCACGACCTTATCACTTACTTATGAATATCAGAATCCATTGAAGCAGGGGAGGCAGTACATTGACAAATTCACAATAACAGGGCTCGGAACACAAATTCATTTTTTCCTCACAGAAAATGTTTCTCAACTGTTGGTTTTCAGTTTCTTAAGATCATGCTTTCATATGGCAAGAGTTTAGAGTTTTAAAATGCTTTAGACCAGGTAAGAGAGGAGTTATGAATTAAAAATAATGAACAGGCCTGAAAAAAGTTGTAGCAGAATGAATGTAAAGTGAGCACTTTTGTGAAGTTTTTCACTCATTGTTTAAATCACATTAAGAACTGTTTGTTAAATATCGATTAATTATCCACTTACCCATCCATCCTTTCATTCACCCATCCATTCATCTATCCATCCATCACCCATCCATCCAGCTTTATTCCAAAAAAATTAGCTTGTCAAGAAGAAAGTCTATTTAATTATTTTGGATTGAAAGGACCAAAAGCAGCATTTTGATTATCTTCAAATGACCAATAATTCTTACATTTCCCCCCTTTCTTTTCCATAGTTGCTCCCTACAGAATTCTTTAATGATAAATTATTTTTAGATGCATGGGTTCAAACTGTAACACCTAAAGGAAAATATATACTTTGCTTAATTTCCTACACTTTGTTTAATTTTACAGTGGAAAATACTAAATTTAAAAATTCTTCTTCAATGACTATTAAAGATTAACTAAATAAATGCTTTGCTATTTTCCAAGTGTGTCTTTTAAACCATCCTCCAACATGACTGGACTGAACAAGTTTTATGTGGTTTTCAGAATTCAAATAGTAGTCACCTTTGGTTTCTGAGTCTTTTCTCTTTGTGGCCTTGGCAAGTGCTCTATAGTAGAGGGTCCGCTACTATATTACACAAGGGTGTAATGTTAGGTTCATTATTTAAACTCAGGGAGTCTCACTTGAAAATGTTGAAAATAATCTTCCTCCTACAGAAATGCCATGAGGCTACGTTCTTCAGGAAAGGTTAACTATGATAATTATGAACCCCAGACTAAGTATTTTGGGGGGACACTGTCCAATCAACCATGAATAGAAAGAACACAGTTTTGGCAACAACTTCCATTGAGAAGTATCCAGTTAAATTTACAAGTTCCTAGAGTGAATGCGACAGGACTGGTCACTAAACTAACTCGATCATGTGTAAATTCCTGCAATACCATTTTTCTTCATTGTACAAGTCATCTTGGTCCATAGCAGGCTTATATGGTCCCATCCTGATCAGTTCCTCATTAAGAATCCTCTTAAAACCACAACATCACATGAAATGAATTTGCTGAGAATAGAACATCTGCTGCCTTTGAACACTGAAAATGGAGAGTTGCCTCATATGGGTGAATCTAAACTTTTACTATCACACATGAACTATAGATGAGAATCAAGTTTTGTCTTCTCATTCATAATTTCTACATATTTAATGATAGCTCCCTGTTTTTTTGCTGTTGAAGATGCATATATATATTTATAAACTCATCAGAAGTAAGGTCTCATTTAACTAAAATAAATATCTATTAATGTCTGGTATGAAATTTCATAGTGGTGCCAATAGTTAATGGGAACAACGGAAAGTTTTGTAAGATGATTTTTTAGGAGCAGTGGAGCAGAGAGAAGGAAACACTTCAGTTCGGTAATTTCCTACTTTTTCCACCTCTCTCCCCACGTGCTTATTTGTCAGGTAGTGCTTAATGTCCCGGATGCACTCTAATAAGTGTAAGTGAAGACTAGGTCCCACCTCCTCTTGCCCACTCAAGAACTCCAGCACTCCTGTCCTTTTTCTCCTGCATCGCCAAATTTTCTCTTTCTTCGAAGTCATTCTGTCAGCATAACACCCTCTTTTGAATCCACTTCCCCCTCTCGGTATTTCAATTCATCTATTTGTTTCCTCTTACTGTGAAATTCCTTGAGGGTCTTCTACTCTTTTTTTTTTTTTTTTAATGTAGAAAAGCAATTTATTCCATTATAAGCACTTACACAGTTGGTCATGGAGAATAACAGGCCTGCGGGTGCAACAGGTCACCCAAAACTCTTGTCTTCAATTCCACTCCTTCCCTTCTCTCTGAACTCACCCCAGTTACACTTCAACTTCTGCCACGTCACCGGAACCGCTTATCTGGAAGTCATCATGGACTCTCATGTTACCAGATCTCATGCTTAGTTCTCAAGTCTTCATCTTCTCGACCAATCAGCATTATTTGTTAAGTTAATGACCTTCAATCATCTTTGAGAAACTTTTTTTCTCTTGATTCCAGAGCACTACACTTCCTACTTTTCCTCTTATCTTATTGGTCATGCCTTTCAGTCCCTCGCTGGGTTCTACTATACCTTGCAGACTTTTAATGTTAGAAGCCCTGGAAAGCTCAGGCACCTTTGACATCTTGCCTAATTAAATTCCCTCTTTGGTGAGCTCATCCACTCTCACGACCTCAATACCATCCACATGCTAATGGCTCCCTAAATTATATCTCCAGCTCAAAATTCTCCCCTGAATTCCAGTCAACTGCACATCCACTTGGATGCCTAATAGGCATTTAAAATGTAATTACTGAATCAGTAATGAACTGTTGACCTCTTCCTCAAAACCCGCTTTTCCCTTAGTCTTACTCATGTTGGCCCTCGAGAGCTCCATTTTTTCAAAATATCTTCTAATCATCCTTGACTCGCTTCTTTCTCTGATACCCTAACACCGTCTCCATCAGTAGATCTTACTGGTTCAACCTTCAGAATGTTTCCACAGCCGAACCCTTTTCCCCCACTCCACTGCCATCAACGTAGTCTAAGCCGACTTTCTCTCTTGCCTGGATTATTCCAATAGCTCCCTAGTTTCCTTGCTTCACTCTTATCCTTCTTGAGTATATCAGTTAGCAGTCAGAGTGATTTTAATAGTAAATCTTAAGTCAACTAACATCACTCCCTGTCTTTGCATCTAAAACAAAAATTGATTCATCTAAAAACCAAAGTCCTTCCAATATCCTCCCAGGTTCTCCCTTCTGTGACCTCTCTGATCTTTTCTTCCACTATCCTTCCCTTACTCACCCCTCTTCCCATATTGGCCTCCTTGATGCTTCTCACCTCAAGGCCTTGGTGCTTTTTGTTTCTTCTGCTTAGAATGCTCTTCCCCCAGAGAGCCACACAGCTGCTGCCACACGCTTCATGTCTTTACTTACATGTCACCTGCTCAGTGATTCCTTGTCTGACCGCCTTATTTCAAACATCACTCACATTCCCCTTCCTGTCACCACGTCTGCGCTATTTGTTCCCCTCCTCCGTTTTACTTTTTTTCCCCATTGCACTTACTTTCCTTCCAACAGAATAATATGTACATAATACATGTAATTTACTCACTTATTTTTTCTATTGTTTGCCTCTCACCAGTAGAATGTAAGCTCCATGACAACAGAAGTTTTGTCTGTTTTAGTCATTGAGTTGTCCCTGGAGCCTAAGACTTTTTGGCATGTAATAGGTGCTCCGTAAACATTTGCTGAATGTAAGGGTTTCGTTAACTTCTCTGCTTTTCTCACTAGAATGTAAGTTCCTTTGGGGCAACGATCATGTCCTATTAGTCTTTCTGTCTTCAGAGTTTAATATGGTATCTGGCAAAGAGTTGGTGGTCATTAATATTTGTTGCAATGAACTGTTGAAGAAACACACACTCTATGATTCTTTGAGTATTGCATTCCAAGATGAACAGGAGGATGGTAGAGAACTGTATCGATGCTATAGAGGAGAGACAGAGAAAATCAGCTAACCAACACATACACAGGTATTAAATTTCACATTACATACAAATGTAGACAGAATCTGGAAGGCACACTGAAGCTGAACAGGTGCTGGACCTTTACTATCAAGAGACTCAGAGTGAGAAAATGAATCCTAACCACCTGGGAACACCGGAGGCATTCAACATCGTTCCCTCTTCAGGAGAGCCACCAACACTTGTGGAATATTTATTCTGTGCCAGACTTCTTGATGCCACTTCCAGGGGTGGCTCATGAGCATTTCCTTGGCTCCTCAACTCTCCAGCTCCAGACTGACTAGTTGTGTTTCTCTCTATGGCGACACTTCCTTATATAAAAAGTACACCCCTATAAGTTAAATAATATTGTTTTGTCTGCTCTCCTGCCCTTCTCTTCCTTCTCCTTAATGGAACAGCACTCCTAGAGATCGAATAGTGGTTTTGGCAGCTTAGGGGGCTACGCAGAATCCAGAATAATTATTTTAAGCAGGTCTATGCAACAGAGGCAGTTCTTGTCCTACAAAATTTTTTATTTTTCATAGATAAGGAATAATAGAAAAAAAGAGCTATTATTAGAATCAGAACAATATTTTTGACTAGTAATGCAAGGGAAAGGAACACAGAGTGAAGTACTTCTTGTACTGAAGGCTATTTAAAAGGAGCTGGTATTTAGCATAAAAAAATGTGAACCTAAATTGAAAGAACAGCCGAGGCTGAGCTGTGATAAAACAGCATATTTAGAGTGACTCCTAACATTAAAAGAGCCCATTACCGCTATTTCTCAGAGACGCTATGGCTCGGCAAGTGGTATAGATCTGAGAAAGTCCCCGTTGCATCCCTCCACTCCTCGCTCACCCTGTCTTCCTGGCCCAAACTGTCCATCCACATGGCTGTTCAGTTATGAATGTGTCTGAGAGACACACAACATTGTGAGCCTTTTGAATCATGCTGAACCAAGAGTCTGCCTCGTTAAGATTCACAATTTACATTAAAGTGTATACCCTAAATACCAATTTCATTTAAGTGGTCTCCAGTGAAATATGCAGCAGTTTCAATTTACCTGTTTCCCTGTGTTAATCATGTAAAAATATTATGTTTTATTGTTGACACTATTACAGATGTCTCCCACTTCCCGCCCCCCTTTACCCCCTCCCACCCAGCACCCTCCGCCACCTTCACCACATTGTTGTCTGTGCCCATGAGCTAGTCATATATCGCATATATGTTCTGTGGCCAGTCTCTTCCAGTCTCCCCCGCCCTCCCCTCTGAGATCTGTCAGTTTGCTCCTCCTATCCATGCAGAGGCGGTTTTAAATGACTAAACCCGCCTTTTAAGCTGCTCCTTCAGTAGTAAATTCTAACTAAAAGGAGTCATGATAAGCATGCAATTTAGACAAGTAGTTACCTCTGGGAGGTGGGAGGAACCTTCTCAGTTACTGGAAACACTTAATTTCTTAAGTGGGAGGGTGAGTACAAGGTGTCCATTTTATTTTTTTATATGTTTCTATATGTTTCTATGAAATATATATCTTTGTGAAATATCAAAAAAGAAACTGCTCCTCTGGACCAAGACTCTTCTCAAACAATTATTTAAAGATTTTTAATATACATTTGATGTAAATCCATTAAAGTCACTTCAATAGCAAAATTTTCCATGATGAAATAATTGTAAGCATTTCAGCTCTCCCTTTGGAAAGATTTTATGTAAGAGACGGTCAGCAATAGAGGCAACAAGAGCCTCTTTCTATTAGGGTTATATAGAGATTCACTTTGTTTGTTTATAAGTCTTTATTTTAAACTCTAAATACTCTTCTTTCAGCACCAACATAATTAAAATTTCAGCCAAGAAAGAAAAAACCTATTTAATTGAAAAAACTTTAGTGATAATATTCAGGCGCTAACCACTAAATGTAACTTTAATGAAATAAAAGTGCATTCGGATCCAAATTAGGAAGGCAAGTGGCATGGAGGTGAAAGAAGATGGGACTCTTGGCCTTGGCTTTCCTGTGGCTCTAGGCTTCATCCGGGCGGAAAAGCCTTTAGCATGGCACAGGTGTGTTTGGAAACTTTGGACCAGTGGCTGTCTCACAGAAACATGATGTGGCCACTTTTACAATATTTAATTTTCCAGTAGCCACTTTAAAAAGCATAAAAAGAAGAGGTAAAATTAATTTTAAGAATACAGTTTATTTAACCCAATAGGTCCAGTGTATCATCATTTCCATAGGTATTCAATATAAAGATTATTAATAAAATATTTCACATCCTCTAGCTCCCAGTAAGTCTTTGAAATCTGCTGTGCATTTTATACTTCAAAACGTGGATCCAGGTTTTATGAAACCTAATGTTATTCAATGTTGGATGATGCCTTCTTTAAGAAAAAGATAACAACATGACTCATGCAACATTAGGAGTGAAAGTGAATAATGATGTAGAATAAAAAAAGACATTACAAGGAATTATCGGAGATTACAACATGCAGGTCTTCTTCTTTTGATACCCCTCTTGGCGGTTTACCAGGTACACTTACACAGAAATGTTCTTTGATCCCAACCTGGTGTCTCCTCGGCCCCCTCCCCCCCACCCCCTCCCCAACTCTGTAGCTCCTGCCACTCACAGGGGCCCAGCTAAGTCGGGGTCTCTAAAGTGTAAGTTTCATTAGTGTTATGGGCTGCATTGACTCCTGAAATTCCCAGCACCTCAGAATGAATTCCAATTGTATTTGGAGACAAAGTCTTTAAAGAGGTGATTGAGTTGAAATGAGGTCCTTAGGGTGGGCCCTCAGATGATATGACTGGTGTCCTTACAAGAAATGGAGAAGACACCAGGGACACAAGTGCACCGAGGTAAGACCGTGCGAGGACAGAGCGGTGAGCAGGTAGCTAGAAGCCAAGGACAGAGGCCTCAGGAGAAACCCACCCCAAGGGCACTTTGATCTTGGATGGCAGCCTTCAGAACCATAAGAAAATGAATTTCTGTCCTTCAAGCCCCCAGTCTGTGGTATTTGTTAGGGCAGCCCGAGTAAACTAACACAGTTAGCTTCTTGCTAAAACTCCCTCTGTTTATGGACTTGGTTCTTTCCTGCATCATACTCTTGCTCAAAAACACCCACCTCCTCTCTTTCTGCTCTGCTCCAGCCCAACCAGAGCCTTCTCTTATCTTCAAGCCTTCACATGGAAAGACCTCCCCAGCTCAGAGCGCGCTAATGCTTGCTGATCACTATTCATTTGGCAATTGAATACGAGTTTCCTTGTGACAGCTTTTACATTATTATCCCATAGTGTTACTTTTACTTTTCGACAGACAATAACAAGGACAATAACATATCAAATTAGAATGGTAGAAAAATTTCTTGAATGATTTTGAATTAAGAGACAGAAGCCCATTTAGGGCTGTGGATGGTAAAGAAAAAAAAAAGCTTTTAAAAATGTTATTTCCAATGTTAACAGACAATCGAATGCACCTTACCTACTGATAGTGCTATATTTGCACTAAAAAGACTGAAACAGCATAACAACACTATGGCTGAAGTCCCCCACATCTTCCCGCTGCTTCCTTCTAACCAGTGGGCCAGAGGAATTTATCTTTGTTTCTGCTGTAGCAACCCAATCCCGGTTGTTGCCTTCTGTTTTCCACTGCTTACACCAGCAACGGAAGTTCACAAGAATATCTTCCAGAAAGCTTTGGCCAGAACTGAAGGAAGTGAGTACATTCAAGGGTGAGAGGATGATTCAACCTCGTTGAGTGCTTAATTCTCGGTATCCCTTCTGAAATTGCTGAAAAGAATGCCAACAAGTTGTAATTACCACACTGCTTCCCTGGGAGGTGGACATCTGCCAGTACTCATTGGATTTCAACCAACAATTCATTTTAAATAAGTCATCGAAGGAAATGAGCATCTATTTTGGTCTTTTATAAAGGGAATATCTGCGGCCCCTGAAAGGTCCACATACAGAGTTCCATAGAACTGTGCTCCTTATCGGCATTTTTTGTGCAGGCGTAAATGTGCATGAAATATAATAAAGTAATTCACTACAGAGTTGATGAGTTGATGACAGAGAGTGGCCAACACTTGGTCTCAGAGTAAGAGCAAACTTCTCAGCTCACCAAAATCTGCATTATCTAACCACAGAGAAATACACACTTACTCTCCTAGTAAGAAAACCTATCTGGGTTCAAAATACCTCTGAAGTGCCATATTTTTCCAGTGAACCGAAGTTCCCGAGGGGGGTCATCCGTCCCCATCCTCAGGCACGTCAGAGGACTGCGTTGGCAGTTGGAACCCCTTCCAAGGCCTCCATGCCCATTGCTGTGTGGAATGATGCAGCCTCCTCTTTGGAATCTTCCTTGGGAGCTGAGTGGGCAGCCATGAATGATCTCTCCCCCACTGCACAGCTCCGTACTGATCTCCTTGCAAGGTCATATGAAAATAAAACCTTGCATTTTTGTAAAGAATGTTTTTCCTGATGGCATCAGAGAGTCCTGGAGTAAAAGCAGGCCCTGGTGAGCTGTGTACCCTGGAACTGGATAAGTTCCAAAAATGTTTGCAAATGCTATTTTGAGTCTGAGTCAACACACCTGATCTGGAAGGCAGAGGCCGGCAGTGCTGGCAAAAGTACAAGGACTCCGTTTTGAGGATTAAAAAAAACCCAACTAATTTTATCCCCTTAAGAGTCAACTTGAAGGAGCATTGTGATCTTGAATTATCCTGTTTTGTTATGGATAAGAAAGTAAATCTAGGAAAATCAACCTCTCTTTAAACAATGCTATACATACACTGAGAAAAATACTGAGCATAGTTTTTTTTACCCTTTGATATGCCCAGTTTTCATTTATTTGGCCAAAACTGATACTGTAATTGTATCATGTGGGAAAAAAATAGCTGGCACCTCAAAGTCTTTGGGTTCTAATCCCACACATGACCAACTTGCCATGTGTTTTTGGAGTTGCATGGATACCCTGGGATACTTATTGAAGTTGACTAACATATTTTGTCAGTAATTGGGGATAACAGTCATTCTGTTGCAAGATCAAAAGCAGACAAGTCATCTCATCAAGCATGTTCTTACATGTAACAGTAGCTACAATGGCATTTTTGAGTCTTTACGTATAAAAATAAATAGCTCTTGTCAATGGTGAACGATCAAGCTGGAGCAACTGTGAACGCAGCTTGTTGTTATTAGAACCATGTCCCATGGAGAATACTTGATGGAAATGAGGATACTTCATTTGTAGGAAAGAAGATTCATAACAATGGAGTAATTTCTCTTTGTGATTGAAGAACATCTGTGAAGAAGAATTAAACTTGTTTTTGCTTGTGGGAGCTCAAAGTATTGAAGAAGGCCACTGGGACGGAGATTTCAGACCAGCTCAGGGGACTGTTTTCTCACACATCTCCTTCCAGATGATGTACTGAATCAAATACCATGCATGCCCTTCCCTGGAGGTGTCCAAGTGGATGCTTTGTGACCATGTAGCAGAAACACTGCTTTTACTACATCATTATTCCCCTTCTCCTGGGGCGGGGGCGGGGGTGGGGTGGGGAAAGGATCATTAAGAACAAATTAGCAAGGGGATCAGTGTAGAGACACGGACTGCAGCTTTTTCATCTTGCCAGTTCAGGATACTCGAATTGCCATTTATTAGTAACCCCGCTTAAAATATAAAGGATGTTTTAAGCCAAGAAGAAAAGAACTAATGTAAGAATGAAGAACAGTTCTTGAGTAATAAATTCATAAATTCAGTTGCATGAAAGAGATATCATTTATGTAAGTTAAAACACAGAACCACCAAAACTATACATTCTACACTGATAACTACACACACGCATGCATGTGGATGGGGAAAGAAATATTAGCTCGTGAGAGTGGTGACCTCTGGACAGGGGAGAAGAGTGGGCCTAGAGTAAGACTGAGGAACGCAAAAGATTGAAGACATCTCCTGGAAGCTAAGGTCAGTCTTAGAAACTCACTATTGGGAGGATGATCTGAAGGAAAAGTTCGTTTTTAAAGTAGTGTGGGCAAAGGGGCGATGCAAAAAATGGTCTCTCCAAATTAGCACCAGTAATCCTCACTTCCATAGCTCCACCATTCGTCTTGAATTGGTACCCATGTGGCACTGGTTTTAGATGTTAGCTCTCCCAAAGTATCACAGACTCAGATAAAGTTACAACTATCTCCTTGGCATGGCATTTACATCACGAAGTTCAACCAACATTTACAACTCATAGTGATTGGTAGCTTCTAATGGGTTTTCACATACAGACTCAGCTCTAGCCAATGTTCTCCAAACATGCCTTTTTTATGCCACGTAATACATGGACTAGCAGATTAATCCTCATTCCGGAGAACACCACTGAAACAGCGCGTCCTTTGGGGCGCTTCTCTTCTGCTGCACTAGCCCAGACTCACTACTACCGCCTTTCCTGTGCTCTCATTGCATGTTGGAGGTACTCATTGATAGTCCTTATTTTAGATTAAACTTAGTCTTCTCTTATGTTAAAAATAGTTCTTACTTGCTATTAAATTATTTTTATATATGTCTTCCACACCAGGCTGTGAGGGGAAGATGTTATTTCTATGTATTTTTGGATGATAACACAGCTGGTAAGTTCTAGAGCCTGAGGTTGAACACACTATTGCCTTTAGTTTATAGGTAAGGACATTGAGGGGCTGAATGGGTAGACAACATGCTTGAAGTCACCCAGCTAGAGTGGCAGAACTGAAGATGATCTCCAGGTGGTCTGGCTTTGGAACCCTATTTTTAATGGAAGTCGATGTAAATAATAAGGTGTTTTTTCCTCCTCAGTGGAACTTTGGACATAAATACTGTCTCCAAGATTGGTTTCAATTTTGATACAATGCATATATGGAACCAAGGTTTGCCTCTGTTTCTCTGTTCATCACCTCAACTATAATTTCATAGTACAAAAGAGGGAGTTGATCCAGGTGACTGAATACATTGGGTTTCATGTGGGTAGCTATTATGGGACAAACAGGGTTTTATTTTTGGATTTTTCCTTTTCCTACCTTCAAATAATAAAGCAAACTGACAGTTGAGGCGGGGAAGAAAAAACAACAAGCCAACAGCGTGTTTCTGATTTGTTTGGTGTTGCATTTGAGGTTGGAGGATTCATTCAGAACCTTTAAAACAGGTACTCTCTTTTGAAACAACTTTGAGATTAAAACAAACTTGTAAAATATGTTATGTCAAGCTGCTATGTTAAAGACTTTTTACATGTAGAACAATACAAAATGAAACAAAAATATGAAAAAAAATGAAAGCACAAATACTTTATCAATATTTTATGCCCCGTGATAATAATCAATCAAGAACTTCCTTTATTGCCCTGGATGGTGGGGCTCAGTGGGGTGAGCATCATCCCGCAAAGCCAAAGGTGGCTGATTGGACTTCTGCCACACATCAATGTTTCTCTCCCTCTCTTTCTCTCTACCTTCCTATCTCTCTAAAATGAATAAAGTCTTTAAAAAAACTTCCTTTACTATGAAATTAAGCTTAAGAAAACAATGTTTAACAATTATGAAACCCTAAAATATAGCTGAGAATATGTTCAAGACAAAACACCTCTAATTTCTAATATAATACAATAAAATTTGCAGTCACTATTATAATTATTTAAATTCTATTGTAGTTTAGTAATTAAGAAAAAACAATTTATGTCGCTGAGATTTTTGGTCTCTGAAATCCCTGAAATATATTCCAGACATTCTTGTATATACTTTCACAATATGGAATTCCTCATTTCTGATAGTTTCCCTAAAATACATCTCAAATGCTGTATATAAAATATTCATCCCTGGACACTTAGGACAAACGAACTTGGTCTTTTAATTTCCAGACTTTCTTCAATTACCTTCTTTATTTTATCCCTACGTATGAGATGGCAAAAGCAGATTTACAGTTGTTTGTATGGAAAAAGACGTGCAGGTTATGATTCTCACAAGAGCTTTATTAACTGTGTTTCATGTACTCACAACTGTAAACCTACTAACCCCAACCCTCCTTATTTATAGATTCATTCATTCGTTCATTCATTCATACCTTCATTCATTCATACATCACACCTTTACTTACTCATTCACTCAATATGCGTTTCACTTCCTACACCACGACTTTACTTGGATCAAAATTGAAGCTTCTTCCTTTAACACATTTTTTTTTTCCCAAGGAGAGCTTGAGATTTTAGTTTTAGAGTCTTTTTTTGAAAAATAAATAGTAGGGAAGTGAGATTCCCTCGCATGCCTTTTCTGAACACACCCCTCTCACACGTGCCCTCCCTCTACCCTCTCTTAAAGCTAGGGTAGTTGCTGACATAGTAAGAAGGTTGTGTTCACTTAAGTACTGTTCAATTACTAGTTTCTATGTTTTCCATTTTAGGTGGTAAAATGCCACAGGGAACTCAGCATCGAATACCAATAATCGCCATGCTTACTTCTCTTTTACATTTTTATTTGGATGATTTATCTTCCAAACGATACCTGGGTTCTCCACAGCCAAGACAGTGAATATAGAATTTCACTAGGAAATTAGAAACAAGGAAGAGAAATACGAGGTGACGAGAAGTGTCCAGATTCCTTCTCTTATTTTTGGAGTTACGTTGGGGATGAGTATTTCTAACTTAGGACAGTTCCGAAAAGTGAAATGAAGATTGAATTTTCTATGAAGAGGAAGAAGTGGAGCAAACCTGGAGGTTGTATATGTTCCTGCTGAAACAGTGTGTTGGCTGCATGCGAACAGAAGTGGCCTGATGGAGTGGCCCTCACGTCCCATCCTCTGTACTTGACATTTTTACTCTAAGAATATCTTTCCCTTCCTTCTGGCCTTAGTTGTAAACAACAAGCTTCTACTTTTTAAGGCAAGTGTTCTTCAGAGTTATGGACAGAAGAGGAAATTCCTTTTAAAATAGCTTTGCGATAGGACTCTTGTGCCTTATACAAAATAAACCTTTTGGGAAACAAAACAGATGGGAAATAACCTGATAAGAAAATAGCTCTACAGTTTTGTGTTCATTTTAAATCCACTCTCTTCACGGGAGGACTTGTTAATGGTTTGTGCCGATCCATTTCCCTGCCTCTGCTATACCCTGGTAGGGGACACCAGTACAAGTCTCGCACATACTCATATGCATCAGTAACGTCTTGGGTCTTTGATGTGTTTTGGGTCAACAGAATCACTAGAGCATGCCTATCACACTATATAGGGAGTGGCTTTGAAGACAGTCTTGAGGCTTGGCGGGGGCAAGCCTTTTCTTCCTTGCTGAGGAAGAAAAGACTCCTGTTCAGGAAAATATTGCCGTCAATCCAGAGGTATTTTTGAAGTTTTCATTTGGCCTAGTCACTCCAAGGACTAGAGCAAATGGACCCTGGACTCAGAAACTCTGCTGGGGTTGCTAAAATGCAGGGTCTGCATGAGCTGGAGGGCTGGAAAACAGAGGACTCGTGGGCAGCGCTAAACTTTGATGGGAGGAAAAGCTCAGAGCTCTGCAAAGCTCACTTACTCTCAGCTATTGGAAGGTCAGGTAATGAGAACCCCAGGCCTAGGTTAAGGTTAAATACACTATTTCCCTTAGACTTTAGAGATAACTTTAGTGTTCTATTGATAAGTATTAATAAGGGTAAAGCTCAAACTCCAGATTAAAAAAAAAACGCCTTTCCACCTAGAAATAAACACATAAACTACAGTAGATGTGGATAGTTTCAGGGTCATTTCAATTCTTATGCGTACATATATATGGTGGGCAAAAGTAGGTTTACAGTTGTTTGTATGGAACATAATCCAATAATTTTTTAAATTTTATTTTTATTTTTAACTTTACAAGTTTTTTTATTGACTTTATTGGGGTAACATTGGTTAATAAAATTATATAGGTTTCAGGTGTACAATTCTATAACACATCGGCTGTATATTGCGTTGTGTGTTCTCATCTTAAGTCAAGTCTCCTTCCATCACTGTTTATCTTCCCTTTACCCTCTGCTACCTCCCCTGCTCCCTTTCCACCTGGTAGTCACCGTGCAATGATTAATAAGTAGTGATAACACAGGAATAACCAAACACTGTATAATGTACTCACAACTATAAACCTACTTTTGCCCCACCCTGTGCATACTCACAGGTTTTTAAAAAGCAGTAAAATATTTTATTAAGCCAAATTCATGGCTATTTCATTTCATTATGAGTAGGATATTTTACAAATGAAATAAATCACTGCACATGAAATGCTACACTTTAATGATCTGAAAACATAACATCTTTTTAAATGGCCACTAGATATTTTGCAGATTTCACCAATTACTTGTCACACTCTGGCTGGAAATTCTGAACCATTCCATCCATTTATTAGCTCAGCCAGGGAACTGTTTTTAAAAATTTATGAAAATGCTTGTGGTCAAATTCCTCCATTGCCTTTTACATAGGACCAAGTGGAGAGAATGTTTTTCAATCGGTTTGCGATTATAAACACCTGTCTTGTATTTTGCACCATAACTATAACTACGACACTAATTGGCTTGAATTCTTAGCACCTTCTTGATCATACTGCCTGAATTTGGCCAGTCTTGCACTGGAGCATTTTGTGATCACATGTCCAAATCAAACTGTTATAGACCAGATGGCATTATTGGGTGGTCACACTAGGGAAAAAATGCACTGCAAGTTTTAATTTTCTCTAGGAAAACAGAGTTCATTTCAGCCTGCCATGCAGTCTCATTTGGGCCTCTCAGAGTAGCCAGTGCTTACTCTAAGGCAGGGGCCCCAAAAGTGGAGTCTTGCACTCCAGGGAGTGTGCAAGATGCTCTTTTGGAGTCTAGGGAGAAAATATGATTAACTTCTATTTATACTTAATTTATTTTTTGGTTAAAGGAGAATAAATTAGGCTTTGTTGATATTTAATATGGAGACTGATGTGGACATCCACTTTCATTCCACAGGTCGTGTGCTACTTACAACATTCAAAATCTACTGAGAGAAGACTTTGAATATTCTCATGGCGTGCATGGGCTGGCAGAGTCACAACTGTTCATTTGCTTTCAGCACAATCATACACATTTCAATTGGCCTATGGGTGAATGTAAGTATGCTTAAGAGATCTGAAAGATATTTTAAGTCCTTTGAAAGAAAATTGACTGAAAATGATGGTACTAAGTCAATACAAAGTGATGAGCAAGAAAAAGTTGATATTTCTTCTACAGATATTTCTTCTACTCTTAATATAAACTCTTGATGTGTTGGCAATTGAATCAGATTTGGCAGAATGTCTGCCTTCATCCCCCTCTGCTATGAAATCTTCAAGAGGATTATCAAAATATTGATATACATTCCTTATGTTTCAAAACGAACCTTAACCGACTTAGGGGAAAATTGTGCCTTGAGAGATGTCAGATAAGGACAGAACAAAGTCAGCATGATTAGCAAGAAATTTTAAACCTATGCATCTAAAACGTACTTTCCTGAATTTTTCCATCGCGTTATGTTACGTAATACTCAATGCAATGTTTAACGGTAAATGTTTAGAAGCCATACTGAAAAGATTTTACTAATAGCCAGTGTCCTAAAGACACACTGAAGAAACACTTGCCCTCGCCATGGTAAAAACGGCCAAAAGAACCCTTGAAAACACTGTGTCAAGCTCGAACACAGTCCTTTGATAGTAAACACTGATAGAAAGCGCACAGTACACATTATTTTAAATTGAAGGAGCAAGTTTTATAACAAACCATGTAGTGTAAGGGATTTGGCATATATAGTGAAATGAAAGTATAGATGTTTCCAATAGGCTTCAGCGTGTAGTATTTGCTAAATTTTGTTTCAATGATGGAATGAATAATTACCTTCTCACTTTTATTATGAACCATTAAAAGAAAGAAAAACCAATGAGGTGATATTCTCCATAATAAATGACTTGTTTAATGAAAATGGTATTTTTTTGAAAAACTATTAAGTTAACCATAGAAAGAATTCTAGGCTTAGTTTACAGAGTCAACATTGCAAAATTAATAGATAAGCCATTTTAGCAAAGTAGCTAAAGCAAACATGTACAAAACGCCACAGGATGACACGGATATCCTAATGTTTTGAGTAAAGAATTAACAACATATAGTGATTTTTTTTACAATATTTGAAATGAGGTAGGGAGTGATGACAAAACCGTTTGCTATACAGAGTTAACTGGGTTATCTCATAGCAAAGAACCTGAACCTGAAGATGAGTTACTAACTTTTCTTTAACAAAAGCAAATATTCAAAATTTGCTGACAGCTCTGTGATGACAAGTTGCTGTCACTGTTAGCTGAGCAGACATTTTTAAAAAGCCAAATGATTTATCAAATAAAGTTGATATTTAAACAAGAGTGAGGAAGTAACTGCTTTATAAAATAAATAACTTGTGTTATATGCAAAGCATTTGGAAACTATTTTGGAAATGTGTGTGCATTATGTGAATTTATTAGTGAAGATGTGTATGTAACACCTTTCATAAAATTCCCATAAGCAATGTTAAAAATATCTGAATACAATTTTCTAACCAGCTACAATTTTTTCTAAATGAAAAGTTACAGTAATTTCAAACATACATATTAAAAATATAAAAAGGCAATTTGTTTTCAAGACATCAAAGCAGAGGTATTTATTAGCAAACTTTCAGCAAAACCTTTTGGATGATTGTTGGACTACATGAAAAATTTTGTGTCATCATTTAGTAACAAAATTACATTTTGTTCATTTGGAGTTTCATATTTTTTTCCTCCCCTGATAGCCTTTGAAGTGAAGTACTGAAATAAACCGAGGTTTGAATTAGGGTGCAACCTCTGGTAAAACCAAAATTTAAAACACCATTTGAAGTATATTCACATTTGTTCCCCTAAAATTAATGATTACATTTATAGAGAAAGCATCATTTTTTTTGGTGCTACTAAAAAGTAAAATAAACTCAACATTAAAACAGATATTTTTCATGTTTGCTATACCTAATATATTAGTACAGTATCACTTGTAGATGTTTTAGTACTGAGGGGGGGGTTGCCCTCCTCCCCCAGTGTCTAGAGATGTTTTGGCTGCCACACCTGGGGAAACTATTGCTGACCTCGAGTTGGCTGAGGCCAGGGCCGCTGCTACACATCCTACAAGGCACAGGACAGTCCCTCTGACAAGGACGTATCCGGCCCAAATGTCAACAATGCAGAGGCTGAGAAACCCTGTGTTAGAGATAGATAAATATTTATACGTATATAATGTGCACTGAGAAATATTTTACTATATGTGTACTGAATTAAAAATGTTTGAAGACCACTCTAAGTTTTGACTTCTGAGAAGCTGAATTATTAGTTGAGGTGCTTTTTGGTTCCAAGCACAAAACATCTGGCATTTGAAAAAATTCACCACAGTATTTTTATTCAAAATTCCCCTCACTTTTATCCTGTCAGTGATAAATCATGGGTTGGCAGGAGAAGGACTTCTCAGTAAGCAAGGCCACATTTGTCGATCATCTTTAGAGCTGTTTTTTTATTGTTTTTCTAAAGTACTCAAGTGTTTAAAACAAAGTTAGATTTCCATGGGGTTATATACACATTTGTGTGCAGAATTCAAGAAGTTAAATCTCAGACTATGGGCACTAAAAGGAATTTCATGAAACCTATTCATATCTTATCAGGAGATTTTAGGCAGAGAACCAAACTTAGAAACAAAGGTAAAGACTTTTGTTATCAGGCTCCTAATCTCTATTTTGATCAGTTTTCAAAAATACATTGTGAAGTTAAGCAGGATTTTTGGTACTTATCAGTCATTTTTTTTTCAGTAAAAGAGTATTAAATCTTACCCAAAATGTTCAGATTTACAAGTTCCGTTTTAAAGACTAGTACAATTGTTTGACTGTCTTTGGTGTAGTGTTTTGGGATTAACAATTGCCCAGAGATGCAATAATCACTCCTCAACATCAAGTTGCTCCTATCTGATGCTCTTCAAACTTCTGTTTCCCTTTTGCAATGGCTAGAGTTTCAGAACAACTGGGAGTTGTGACTTTGGAATAGAGATTTAGGAACTGAGTTATAAAATTAAAAAGGCAATGGGGATTTGAATACAGAACCCCCCCCCCCCCCCCACACACACACACCCTTTCTAATGCAAAGAAGCAAGACAGTTTTACAAGTATTTCTTTGAAACCTGGAGGCGAGGATGCTGGGAGGAAAATCATAAAAACATTTTATCAAAAAAGGAAAATTGCTTGCCCTGTATTCATTATATACAGCTTAAGTTGTAAGAATGTCATTTTAATTGTCTGATTAATTATAGGCCATACATTAGTTTATTTTAGTTGATTTTAAAGAATATGAAGAATGTTAGGAAATATGTAAATAAAAAGAATGTTAAGGGTCACTGATGGCTTTGATCTTTCTAACTATTTCTCCTAATGCCTGTGAATTCTTGAAAATCAAAGTCCTTTGAAAAAAATGTTTGATAGTAATGGGGGAACTGTCAATTTGGGGAGTTTCTACAGTTTAGCAGAGATAGTTAACATATATTGATGTATGCATGTTCTTTCTAGATAAATATGCAAGTATCTTTATAAAGATTATTTCAAGAGTTTTGAGAATTTATGCAGTCTTAATTTCCACAATTGCATAGAATTTTCCCCATAAAAAGCACAGTTCTTTAGGACAGTTACTAAATATGCAACTTGAAGTAGAGAAAAATAAAGTCACCGTGAGATACAAGATGTTAAGCATTTGCCTAAACTCGCTCATAAGCTAGATGACTTCTGCCCATCAGTCTCTATGACAAAATTAAGGGTTATTTGAGATGATAGAATACGGTGTTGCTCATAGATATACTGTAGAAGAAAACAGGAAAACAAAAAATTCCTGTCAATTAAATATGGGAATGGCACGTCTAAGCAATAAACTAAAATCAATTATGGGCTTTCAAGTGCAAAGATTATGGCTGATAAATGTAAGTGTTTGGGAGGTGGTGGAAGGTAGAGAGGAAGTAGTTTTTAATTTCTACCAAGTTTCTGTAGTTAAGTGCTATGTCAAGGGTAGGAAGGGTTTGCAAACTTGCTGCCCACCTATCACTCATCTACTGATTACTTGCTAATTTCTTGCCTTTATTTTCTCTTCAGAATAGTTAACAAAACACAGCATTTTCTTACAGTTCTCTCTTGTTCTTTTGTTGCAAGCAAATTTTTTTTTCTCCAATTCTGGCTTTTTCTTGCTTTCTTTTTTAAAAAAAATGTCTTCTGTGTTTTGGCTATTTTTAATACTGTTTTAGTAATACATAAATATGCATTAAAGGAGAAGATCCAAGTTAAAATATATGAACAAGAATTATAATATTAATTGGAGTAAAACTTATTAAAAAGAAATACATTAAAATAAACTAAGCCTGCTGATAAATTGTAACATTGGGACCTAAAATGAATAGAAATGATAGGATTTGATCTTTGATAAGACATCCATATTTCAAAAACATTTTTGCAAATTCATTTACAATGTTAAAGCAGTTTTGGAAATGCCCTTTCTCTGGCTTTTGGAAAGAAGGAAATTGATACTCTGGTATTGTGGGGCGGGTACCACTGTCTTCTTTTGTTATTTGGTACCTAGTAGTTGAATAGGACCACTTTCGCCTTTCCACCTTTTGGTGACTCAGTCAAGACATTTTGAAGAAATTGTTGTATGCCTTCATTATCTTAAAAATGAAAACTACAGAAAGCATCTGTTATTCTTGCTGCTTTTTAATCCTCCACTGGTCTGAAGTTCTTTAGTAAGTGTTAAATACTTTCTTGGTTTTAGGTCATGTCATCTGTAGTAATAAAATTGAAATTTAAAATGAACAGTTTTAGCTCTCTCATCCTTCCAGACTTATAACTACCAAACAAATAATAGTGAGGTGGGTAAAAACTCACTGGAAGTTACTATATTAATGACCAACAAATACTAGTCATACTAGTCATGTTTCCTCTATTAGACAAATGACATAATAATCCCATAACATAATTTGGTAGGGGAAATGCCAATGTCCTTTTTCTATTTCCTTATAATTGAAATGGTTACAGCTGGAAAATAGAAATTAAAAGTAGGCTGATATTAAAAAGAAAATAAGGAGAACACAAAGGAAACCCCAAACCAAGGACTGCGGGGCTTTTCCTAAATCTACAGGAAGTCCTGGCAGGTAAAATAATCCTATGTATTGTTTATGTCAGCATTCTACAGTGAAAGTTGAACAGAACCCACACACTGTATGTTACCACACTAAAGCTGACCAACAGTGAGGTTAAATAAATCCTGACCAGGATGTCAACACAGCAGAGAGAAGTCATTCCTTCAAATAGTTGGTGCCACGCCTGATAGAAATAACCAGTGTTTCCAGTTTAAACAAACTGTGCATACATATGCAAATACTCTGTGGAGACTTTAAGATTAAAAAGACTCCCATCTCCATTAAACAACAAGAAATGCACATTCTTTTAATTTTTGTCATATGAGATGACCAACCATGAGGGCCTTCCAAACTTCCAGAGCTGTCTCTGCTCCTGCCTGTCTCCCTGAGCCTCCCCCGGCTCAGTTAGGTCTCTCTGTTGATACAGAATTCAATAGCACTCTTGGGAACTCTCTGTAATGGCTGTTTCTTCCGCTGAACCAGAAGTCCCGTGAGCCTTATGGCATTAGTACAGGGATTAGGTCTGTATTATTTATTGCTGTGTCTCCAGTGCCTGGCACAGTGCTTGACATGAGTGAATGAACCTGTTTGTTCACTTCCTCCGGCCATATTTTCTTCTTGTCTTGGTTTATGAGGATTTGGTGTTGGTATTGCTTTTGGCATTCATTTCGTGAAAAAAGACTGATATAGAAAATGTTGATCATAATTAAAAGTGAGATTTTAATGTCAAAAACATGACAAAGAGGAAATGGAGGAAAATGATTGCCTGTTTTTAATAATGGGCCACATGGTCTTATTGACAGCGCTTGTGTTTTCCCAAGTAGCTTTCTCGGAATAGTTTCAAGAACTTCAAACATGCCTTTCATCCTCGCGTTATCTCTATGATATGTGAAGTATTTTCAATATCACCCTATAACAGCTTGGGAGGCAGGCAGGTCCGAGAGGCAGACGTCCAGAAATGGTTTCCATTTGACCCAGGGTTTGTTTCTAGTTCTGGACTTCGCTTATTTTCATTTGACCCACTCAAAGTTTGCCTGACTCAAGGGCACGGTTTTAATTTTTATTTGTATAGGTTTCAACGTGCCATGGTAGAGATTAAAAAATGACTTACGCGTTCTTCTGAGTTTTTTAAGTTTGTTTACTGTAGTGGGAGTTTAACCACTGTGATTTATTTGTCATGTCACAATGGCAAGTAACATTTATTTATATTCACTTTATTAATTTACTGCCCTTCTCTTTAGTCTCACTCAGAGACAAGGTGAAAGACTTCATAAAAATTCTGCATGATAACATCAACATTAAAAATGCCGCAGCCCGGCCAGTGAGGCTCGGTTGGTTGAAGTGTCATCCGGTAAACTGAAAGGTCGCTGGTTTGATTCCCAGTCAGGGCACATGCCTGGGTTGGGAGTTGGTCCCTGGTTAGGGGGTGCATGAGAGGCAACAGATCGATGCTTCTCTCTCACATCGATGTTTCTTTCCCTCTCTTTCTCCCTCCTGTCCCCACTCTCTAAAATCAATAAGCATGTCCTTGAGTGAGGATAAAAATAAATGCCCCAGTCATGAACTTATAAACACTGGAAAAACAGAATTTTCTTTAGGAATTATTATTGGCTATATGTAGCTCAGTCAAGCCGAGAGACTACACATATGCACATATATGTTTCACTTATACTACTACATACATGTTCACAGTCGTGCACCCCACACCTTCAAGGATACTGTTCCAATGTACAATATACTTTTACATCCTTGAAATATGCCACAAGAACATATCCTTCTATATTTTAATATAAAGATGAAAAAAGAATAAAATTTTGCCATTGCGATGACAGGGATGGACCTTGAGGGCAACATGCTAAGTGAAATAAGTAAGAAAAAGACAAATATATGACCTCACTGATATGTGAAATTTAAAAACAACAACCAAAACCCAAGCTCCTAGGCAGAGAACAGACCGGTGATGGCCAGGGACCTGGGGGGAGCTCTCGCGAAGGGGGCAAAGGCTCAGACTTCTCTGGGATGTGTTGTGTATAGCACAGTGATTATAGTTAATGTTGCTGTATTGCCTACTCAATCGTTTCCAAGAAAGTAGGTCTTAAAAGTTCCTATCACAAGAAAATGGTGTTTGGTGATAACGTTCATTAGCCTTCTTATGGTGACCATTTTACAATATATACAAATATTGAATCATTAAGTTTTACACCTGAAACTAATGTAATGCTATTTGTCAATTATACTCCAATAATAAAAAGAAAAAAAGACTGAAGGAGAACATCCCTGAATTTATCAAGACTCTTTAGATTTTCAGAAAACCAGTAAGTTCCAATTTGCAAAGATATTGGAAAATTATTAGGTTTAAGCCCAAGGATATACTATTTTAAAGGCCATGGCACCTTTTTAAAACCTAAAAAATTAAGGTGGCTTCTCCTATGAATCCAATTGGAAACTTGAGGGGCTTCTATTTCCAGGGAAGAGAAACCCCAAGGCAGACTGCCTTCCCCTCTGTGACCCTGTCAATAATGAAGTTTCCTCTTATAGGAGCCCCAGCTGTGCGGGTCCGCAGTACGTCTCCCACCACACGGTAAAATCGCTAACCAACGTTTAATGAAAATGTGGTAATTCAGTGCATTTCAGAGTAAGTACTTATTTATTTGATTTTCTTCATAAGAAGATATATTCTGAATAAAATATCTTTGGGCTTCCTTCCCCTCCAAATAAAAATCACCTCCAAGTAACATAGTGAGCTGCTTGCTAGCTGATGTAAAAAGTGGGGAAACATTAACAGCTAGGAAGTATGCAAAATGCCAAAAGAAAATGGAAAATATGCAAGTAAAGATCCTTCCGACTATGGAGAGCATCCTTAAGTGATCAATTTAGTGTTCTTTTTTTGTGTGAACAGTTCCTTAGGAAAGCTGCTCTTCACATTTTCAGAACGCAGTGGCCGGCTCTAGAGCCAGCTCTCTATTTGCTTTGTTTGATGGGCCTTCCAGCCTACACGGTGGAAGACGGCCCACGACCCTGTGACTGCTGGTGTTTCAGGCTTCCCTTATCTCTCGGTGGAACTGGAACACTGTCAAGTCCCAGTGAAGAGCCCTTATTTCTGTAGCAGCAGAGGAGATAGGAGTGCGGCGGTCCTGCCAGGCGCACACCGCTAGGCAATGTGTTCTCCCCCAGGAACATGGAAAGGCCACTCTTGCAAAAAGGTGTAGGGAGACAAACCAATTGCCACTTCTGAGGGGGGAAGGTTTGATTCCTCTGTGCTCTTATCTACATCCACTTCCAACTTTACTGATTTACCCCTGCTGCTTCCCAGAGGTGGTAAAAAGGAGAGGAGAAAACCCTTGATTTGAGTGCTTGCGGCAATGAGTGACAATAGATGGTTCTCAGGGAGGCAGCTGTGATAACAGCCTTAGCTCCTGATTGGATGGCAGATACTGTCATCCCCAGCACCACGGATGCATACAGCAGTCAGTCAGTCACACAGCCATCCCCAAAGAGCGCACAGACGATACACACTTCATGTTCATCCCTTCATTCAGGCATTCACATGACAAATAATGTGTTGGGTGCTACCACATGCCGGGCAGCGGTCTAAGCGCAAGGGTTATAGCAACGAACAAACAGCCCCGCCTGCCCGCCTGTTGGAAGCTTACAGCAGAATGGAGCCTACCCGTCCACACTCTCCTGACACATGGAACTGCTAGGCCACTTCCCAGAGGGCTTATAATATCAACGAGTTTAATTAAAGATAATTAATATGGGAAAATTTCTGCCTTGGTCCCAGGCTGGGAGAGTTTGAATTTAAGTATTAAATGTTTAATGTGATTAAACCACAGAGAGCCAAAAGATCTTGATATATGTATGCTTCAAAAAATATTACCATTGTAGTGCCGTTGAAGGTGGGATGAAATTCAAGTAAATTCCAAAATCCAGATTTTCTTAGAATTCTATGTTGATTATGAAATATTGAACAGTCTTAGAAACCACGTGTGTTTTTCACGTGTATTCCACCTCATCGCACGTAAACGAGGGCACAAGCTCATGGAGGGATCTGCCTGTTTTCCTGTCCACTTCCACACAAGAGCTGCCCAGGTCAGTTTACTGCCACCAGGTCCCCGATGCAGAACCACAGGGGAGCAGCTCTCTGTGGAGCATGGTGGGGTTAAGCCCACTTCCAGCTGCCTCTGCTCTGGCCCCTCTCCTTGATGCAGCTGTTTCCCTGGAGAGGTGTCCCAGATGATTTGCCTCACTGTATTCCCTCCCTGTTCCCACCTGTCTGCATGCCATGTCCAAGTGAACCTTCCACAGCATCAGTCCCCTGTGGCTTTGCTGCCCCAGAAGTTCCCATCGGACCCAGTGTCCTCTCCTTGCCAGGCTTTCAAGGCTGTCAAACTTTTGAACAACTTAGTGTGGTAATAACCACAACGATAAAGTTAACACTGTGTGGTATATTCATCTGTAAATTGTTTGCACACACAGGATCTTATTTGATTATAATTATCTTCCTTGACCGAGGGCTACATGGGGTTTCAGAAAGCTCATGCGACTTGCTTAATGCTGCCCAATTGCCAAATGGCAGAACCAGGGTTAGAGCTCGATTTTGCTCAACTCCAAACAACTTCCCTGGGTGACTAACAATGGACAATTGCAGGGTGAGACCTTGCTCCTAGGTGACCTTTCCTCCCCTAGCATATCACTGCTCCTGTGGTTTAGACCCTTTGGCCTTTCATATCACTGGTCATGTGGTTCAGACCCTCCCCTGACCTTCCCTCCCCTGGCCTGTCACTAGCTATGCAGTAGATCCCCTTAGAGGAGGAACAAAGGGAGCCGGAGAATAGCCTGGCACAAGATTTGACAGGACCACTCCCTAAGCATTAAGCCCTAGAGATAACATCTAGGTCTCAGTTGTGTTTCAGCTCCAGGCGCAGAAAAGCAGCAAACCCAGAAGTGACACCATGGCTGACATCAGGACAGGCTGCAGTTACTAATGACCCCTCCCTGGCACCAACCAATCAGTGGAGATCCGAAAGGACACACCTGGAAAGCTGCTGAATATTCCATTGATATCCTCCCCTGGGACCTCCCCTGAAGTCTCCAGCTGTTAAAGCCTTTAGGACACAGCACCTAGTAGGCTCTCTCTCTCAAGCACACTTGGGTCTTTCCCCACCCCTTTCCTTCCCCAGGGCTCGCTCTCTCTGGCGCATTCAAGAACAATCCCCCTTCACCTTCCCCCAGCGCGTACATCCTTGCTTTCTTTTTCCTGAGCTCCAAGGGCCCTTCTTTTGCCTCTGTAACTTGTTTCCACGTAGCTCAGCTGGCTCACTTCTTCCATGGCTCACTGCTACCTCTGTGACTTTCTAAATAAACGTTTGCTTGGAAAAAATAAAAAGAAAAAAAAGGAGGTCCTGACTGGGTAGCTCAACTGCTTAGAGTGTTGTCCCAGTATGCCAAGGTCACGGGTTCAATCCCATCAGGACACATACAAGAATCAACCAATGGATGCACGAATCAGTGGGACAACAAATCGATGTTTCTCTCTCTCTCAAAATCAATCAATAAAAAAGAAGAGCTAGATAAATTGGACTTAATCAAAATTAAAATTTTGTGCACTACTGAGAGAGTAAAAAGACAACCCCCAGAATGGAAGAAAATATTTGCAAATCATTAGACATTTCTTCAAAGAAAATAAATATGTGGCAACAAGTACATGAAAAGATGCTCCAGGTTACTAGCCATCAGGAAAGTGCAGCTCAAAACCACAATGAGATGTCTCCTCACACCTGCTGGGAGAGGTGTAATTTAAAAAACAGAAAATAACAAATGTTGGCTAAGATGTGGAAAAATTGGAACCCTCATACATTGCTGGTGAAAATATAAAACGGTGCAGCCTCTGTGAAAAACGGTTTGGCAGTTTGTTATTAAGTCAAAAATACAATTACCGTGTGACCCCACAATTCTAGAATTGAAATGGGTAGTCAGGCAGAAACTTGTGTAAGAATGTTCATAGCAGCTGAACAATAGCTAAACAGTTAAATATATGTCATAATAAATATGCTTTCATAATAGCTAAACAGTGTAAATAATCCAAATGTTCATCAATAGATAGATGGATACATAAAATGGAGTGTAAGCATACAATGGAATATTAGTCATCCGTAACAAGGGGGGAAATAATGACGCATGCCACAACATGGGTAAACTTGAAATTATTATGCTAAATGGAAGAAGCCAGACACAAAGGCCACGTACCATATAATCCCACTTACATGAATAGGCAAATCTGTAGAGACAGAAGGATCAGTGGTTTGAAGGCGCTGGGGAGCTAGTGAAATGGGAGGTGACTGCTTAATGGGTATGGAGTCGCCTTTTGGGGTGACTAAAATGTTGAGAAAAAAGTAAAATGTTTTGACGCTAGATAATAATGACGGTTGCACAACACTGTGAATATGTTAAATGCTCCTGAACTGTACATTTTAAAATGTTTGAAATGATGGATTTTATGTTTGTGTACTTTTTCACAAAACATAAAATTTAATGGTCCTAGGGGGCTGGCATCAGTGAGGGCTTTTTTGATCAAGGTGGGCTTCTGAGCACAAAGAAGACAGAGAGATAGGGTGATCCAGATAAAGAAGGAAGTTTGAGCAGAACAGCTTGTGGGACAAGTGGGGTTCATGTGGAAATGCTAAGGAAAGTGTCTTTATATTGTACAATTTTGATCCAAGCAGGGATTGCTTTAAACACTAAGTATATTTTCATCAGAGATCAAATATTCCCAATTGTGAAGCATAACTATCAATAAGTGACCACATAAAATAGGAGAGTATATTCTTTTGAATGCGTAATCAGATATGATTGTCTTATCACCCTTGGGGAAAAAAGGCATATATTCCTTGGGATCACTCACAGTTCATCAATTTTTATAACATTTGTTTTACAAATACAGTGTTCCTGTGGAGGAGAGAGGTGGAGACACACACAGCATATTTATTTTTTCTATATCCAGGGTGAATCCATACATCATTGCATTAGGAGCTAAATTTGTCTTTGATTTGTTAGTGCAGTAAAGTGCATCCTGAAATACCCAGCTTTTGAAATAGGGATTGTTAACTGTTCATATGGAGATCAATAGCCTTGAGAGGTATGACGGGCCCTGCAGCTCCTTGGTCACAGCCGAGAACGTCAGCAAGACAGGCTGGGGGATGAGTGATGAAAGGTGACCCTCCAGCAGAAGGTGTTAGGTGACTGCATTTTAAACTTAATGGCACAGACTTGAGCCAAGGAGCCCTGGGAGGTACTCCCGTGAGGGGCCTACCTTTTCAGTCTTCATTTCCTAGCCACTTGAAACTCATCGGGTTTTCTCTGCCCTAAACTAAGGTTGTCACCTTTCACAAGTTTTCTGCACAAACTAAACAAAACTGATGTGTCGCCACCTCAGTCTCTCCGTGGGGGATGCTAGAGACCCCTGGGCAGGGTGCCAGCCGCTGGTGGCACACCCAGGTAGAGACGTCTACACTGGGGACCCTCACTTGGGGACCCATGCTCCTCCCTGAGAAAATTACTTCCAAAGGTCTTCCCTTTCTTGATCTGCACTGCCAGGCAGAAAGAAGTTCAACCTGGGTGTCTGCTAGGAGACCACAAAGAGGACTGAAATTATGAAACCCAAGGCCTTTTTATTATCATCAACTAATATTTATTTAGAAATTTTTGGCATTCATAGCAACAGAATATATCACAGACCGGTTACATCCAGAAATTTAGGGTCGTCCTCAAAAACATGTATTTTTATTAAATCTCTGATGACCCACCCTGTCAATCATAAGGCAAAGGATAATGAAAGCCCACCATCTTCAATTCCTTCAGACTATGGTAGATAAAGTAAATCTAAAAAGCTGGTTAGTGTAGATTATCCTAGGTTGGATCTTGAGCTGCTGTACTAAGTGTTTTGAAAGAGAAAGACTACAGTCCACATTGGGATTTTGCTGAGTATACTGCTGATGTTTTATGTGGGTTAGACACATCCTTTAAAAGGCAAGCAACACTCTTTTCTAACGTGCCCTGTAGTCCTGGCCACCAGAATGCTCCTTCACCCAGATTCTACTTGCTAAAATTTTAAAACCGTTTCTGAAATCTGCACACCACCTGGTGATTCCAGAACTCTTCCTTCCCAGCTGCTTCCCTCTAGCTTCTGCTGCTTATTTTCCTATGACACTGTCCTTCCTCACATTCTGTGTTTTAGGTACTAGAACATTCTGTGAACCTTCTTTCTCTGTTATAATGAGAGGGGCTTAGGATTTGGAATCAAAGGAAGCAGGCCGAAATCCTTGTTTTGTCAATTACTAGTTGTGTGACCTTCTGCCATCTTCTTAAATATTTGCGTCTCAATCTCTTCATTTGCAAAATGGGAAGGGTAACACTCTGGGTTTGTTAAAGGATAATGTGAAAGGGTATATACAAACCACTTATCACAGAGCAGCACACCTAGCAAGAGCTCACTAAAATTCGTTCCTCGGGCCCATCAGACTAGAACTGGCCCTGTCCCCCGGGGCCTTCAATGCTGCCAAATACTTCGTGCAGCATCTCTGCACATAAGCGAGCTGTGCTTTCCTTACTGAAAGAAAAGTCAGCTGAGCATTTCACTGAAAAGCAGCAAATGCTCATTTAAATTAACGCAGCAATCTGGATACCTCTGTGAATGCTTATTTTGTGTGTGTGTTATGTCTGTTTTGATCATTCACTTGCTATTTTTCTGCAATGCAACGAGAATTTAAAATGTAGAAGAACATTGACCACCAATGATATGCATCAAATATGGTAAAAAGTGCACATAAAACTAACTTGAATTTAATGTTCCAAACCAAACTATCAACATTAATTGGTATGGAAACATTTCTTTGTACCCATTTTTGTGCAGGAAACTTTAAAAAGAATTACTTGGTTGGCTAACACCATTGGAATGTCGATTTCTAATAAACAATGAGTACTCCATTTTATTGGTCTGCTAGGAATACATTATATGAAAGTAGAGCATTGTAATTTGAAAAATTTATTTTAGCCTTCGAGTCTTTAAAACGGGCTTCAACTGTTCCTACTTTATATTGCTTTTAATTTTTCAGTGGTTAATACATTTCACTGAAAGGTGGAGAGTTTTAAATTACACAGTAAAACAGAAACAAATCAAAAGATTTCCTAAAAATGTGAAGAATGTCTGAAACCTACCCTAATAAAAAAGAAAATGTACTGAGAGTATGTTTAAGAAGCTGTTTCTTTTTGCACTTATTTTGCCCCGAATCGCCATGATCAGCTTATATAATTTTTGGAATGACTATAGGTTCCTAGGGCATATAAAGTATCTGACACAAAACAGCTTTTTCTTGTGTGATAAAACATTTGGGATCTTTTGATTATAAGAAGTTAGTATTTCGCATCAACTGTTTCCATTTACTATCTCGCGATTTCAGAATGTGGTGGTCCCCGGGGCTGGTCTCCTTTCACGGGCCCAATGTCTCCTATGTCCCCTTCACTGCCTCCTTGAAGACAGGTGTGTCCCTATGGCTTGCTTTGACCATAGGCCATTTCTTCTAAGCAGAAGTCTTTAAGAGCTAGTGAGCAATTCACCAGTGTCTGTGCCCCACCGGCGTGGAAAAGCTGTAGGAAAAAATGATGCCTGCCTTATGAGACAGGGGCATGCCAGGGGGAATGGAATACAGAGCATGAGAAATGTGGGAAAGCCTAGAAAAGGAGTGGCCAAGGAAGGCCAGGGAGACACTGAGTGCCAGGCACAAGTGTTTAAACTACATTTCAAAAGCAATGGAGAAACTTCTGGAGGTTTGTGAGCAAGGGAAGGAAGTGACCAGAATTGGGTCCCAATAAAGTCTGGAAGATTTTTGAGATATGTGCTAGAAAAAGCCCATCAAAAGAACACTGGTGTTTAGGTTGATTCTGATGACAGCTCAGAAAGAAAAGAGGAGAAGCAGGCCTCTAGCAGATGCTGAATCAGCCGGCACCTTGACATTGGACTTCCTAGCTTCTGGAACTGTGAGAAAGAATTGTTGTCTAAACAAATAATAACAATAATGTGAAGAAATTAATTTAAAAAACAACAGAAAGAAAGAAGTTACTTAAATCTAAGGTCACTGAAAGTCTTTAGAGGGATAAAATCAACTAAGTTGGATTGCTCTATAAAGCAACCATAAAGATTTTATAAATATAGTGAATCCTCTATGAAAATAGTGAATATCCATTGGTTATTGAGACATATACATATGAAGCTATTTTCTAGAGGACCTCATAGTCTATGAACAGATTTTGCTCCTGTTAGTCAAAAGAGCTGATCCATGAAATAAATGACTACCAAATCTCATTAATTTTTTTTGCTTCTTGGCTGCTGTTGGGAGGAATGTGAAATTCTTTGCAAAGTGAGAACAAATGGTAGAGACTCATCTGTTTATTAAGGACTTGAGAGCCTAAATGGTATCTGAGATCTACAAACACTGGTGACGTGAATTTCAGAAGAGTATTTGTGATTGTTTATGGGCACAGCAGGCTTAGACCGGTTTTGACATGTGTATCCATGTCCGGCAGGGCTCGGACATGGGGTGGGGAGCTTTAAGTGGTTGTCAAAGGAGAATTCTATTCTGGTGAGGTTCTGATTTGTTTTTCCTGCACCACCCACTTCCTTCCTTAAGGAGCTACTTCCTCCTAAACAATATTTCCTCACTCCCCAATATTATCACAGAACAGCATGCTCAGTAAGGGCGAGATATGGCCGTATCTACAGGAGCCAAGTGCTTACAGATTTTCTCTCTTCCCACTATCTCAGCTGTAGCGGCTCCCCTCAGGGCGAAAGGCCAAGTAACCTATCCCATACTAGTAAACTATACTAGTTTACCCATTAAGTAAACTAATCACCAAAGACAAAACCAAAAAACTGAAAATTGGAAACTTCCTTAGGAATCTTCTAGGTAATTGAGGAAGATGGGCTCATGGAGTGCAGATCACATCATTTCTTCCTTTGCTAGGTTTTTAGTGTTTTCCTGTCTATATCGGGAAATGAAAGGTCACTTTGAAGAATTCCTGGAGAGCCCAGCCACTTAGCCTCAACTAACTAAAGTCTGGTGCACAGGGCGGAAATGCCTGCTTCTTCTAGACCTCCGTGTGATTTTAAATAGAGAGCTGATATTCTTAGGTAAAGGTGGAAGTTTTGCCTTTTAGAAGATCATATTTCTTTTCCAAAGTGGCTCTTGACCCAGAGCAAGGTCCCCTGGATTGCTGACGCAGCCCAGAGCGCTCTCCATGGCTTCATCCTCCATGCACCCCAGCCAATGTCATCCTCACCCTTACACTTGAGGACTTCCCAAACAGGGCAAGTCAAGAGTTCAGGAAGGAATGTGAGCCACCAGACTGGCACCTCCAACCAGAGAGGGCAAACATCTCATTCACTCTCTCCCTCCTGACAAAGGAATTTCTGACCTCACCTCTGCTTAGAAGGAAGCTAAGAACTCTAAATTCAATGTACAGCCCATGAAGGGGAGGTGTCCATGCCCAAGAGTCCATTTTTGGCAAAAATAACAAAAAACAGATCTTCTTTCTTTCTACAGTTGGAATTTTTTTTTCCAAAAACTGATTAATCAAGTAACCCTCTTGGTTAACATTGTTTTTGGTTTGTATTTGAGCTTTCTCTCTAGGGAATTAGAGGTACTTTTCACATATGTATTTTTTCATATTCTGGTAGAGACAGAACTCGGTGCTACTTCCCTGACAGTTAATAGCACAGACACTTATTAGGCACTTCGTAATTTATAGTGATCTGCCCTAGCATTTAATTTAACACAATAAATGCTTACAGACTGGCTAAAATGGACTCAGGGCGCAGGTACCCTTTCTGACAGTTGACCCCACGGTCAGAGTGCATGGTCAAGCTTAGATTCTGGAAATGTGAACTTCTCTTTCCAGGCCACTAGCCTGTCCTTTGGGGGAGATGTTAATGGCATCTCTTGGAAGTCAGAAGTGCATGCCAATCAGAGATCCTAGATTTTCCAGGATGCTTTGTATATATAATATTCTCCATTGTCAAACCATGTGATCTGTTTTGTTTGAGAAAATGCTTTTCTCTATATAGGGATGGAGGTTATTCAGATTTTGTCAAGAATGTAACTTTGAGTTCCCCTGACTCTTGGTAGCTTTGGTAACCTTGGAAAATGCTTGGACTTTGATCTGAGGGAAGATTCTATTCTATTTTAGTGGATTGTCCTTGTTCTGAGCTTTCCTGAAGTGGTTCAAATCAAAGTCTCGGGTGCTCATGTACTAATGCCTGGGGGTGGTAATCTCCATGAACAACTGCAGCAAAAATCTCCACACAAATGAGAAACAGTTCATCAGTCCTCTGCGTAGAGCAATGGGGAACAGGGTGGGACTGGCTACCACGCTGCATCTGAATTCCCTGCCTACTTCAGTGACAATATTAATAAAAACAACCCATCCTTGTTCTACAATACCTATAGTTTCATACGGTGATCAGTCAACGAGACCCGGACCACCACATTATGATTGCCCCTTCTCTCCTATTCAGAAACCAGGAGGCCACACCTTCTCTGATGTCCCCTCTCCCCTTTTATTTAAGCCCAAATCCACATCATCTCGGAGATCAGGTGGCAGAAACCTATAGGCCTGAAAAGCTGGGAAGAGAAATCTTAGAGGATTTCCTAGATAATGAAGTTGAGGCTGGGAGAAGTTTGAGGTTTGCCCGATATCACACAGTGTGTACTAGTAACGGCAGACAGTGTGCACTAGTCTTTCGAGTCCATACATCACTATTGGAAAAGAAACTGGAGACACAGTCTCTGTGGGGGTGCTGAGTTCCCCAACATCACTGTGCATGCCCGGGGGGGGGGCCACGTGTGTGTTGTAAGACATGGTAAAAGTTAAATGAAGTTTTTTTTAATATTTCATATTGTGTAATCATAACTGAGGCTAATTTATTGTGACACAGGCAATTGTGTTGCTTCTCCTCTTGCTTTTATGCCTCATACACAAATGTATACATTATATAGAGGAATTTACTTTACACAACTGGCTTGATGGCTTTTGTATTTCATTGAATGAACTTCGGTCTGAATACTTCGGCATTTATGTAGCTGCTGTTTGGGCTGAACTTAGTCTTCAGTGTGATGGAGAACTGCACTAAATGTCTCCGCCTCGCTTTCTTTCCTTCCAGTTTTTCATTAGTAATGGGGATAACTGTAATATTTCATGGAGCTGTTAGGGAGATAACAAGAGAATACACACACACACACACAGGGTAGGTGCTTTGTGAGCTTGAAATCTACATATAGAATGAGTAATTATTAGTAGTAACTTACTAAGCTCTTGGTCTAATATTGTTATTAGGTATTTTTCTCTTTTACTTTGTATATTTGGCGAGAGAGGGTTCTGAAATATATTTTATTTCTTCTATTGTGACTCACTGTTCCTTTAAAGGAGTTTTCATATGAACAGGAAATATACAATTACCTGAGAAGATCTAGATAAAATTAAAAAGCAGAAAAAATCTGCAAATTATGTGTTTGATAAGAGATTTATACCTAGAAAATATGAAGCACTCCTAATAATAAAAAGAAATAACCCAATTAAAAAACAGGCAAAGGACCTGGGTAGACATGTCTTCAGGGAAGACATACACACGGCCAGTAAGCATAAAACGGTGCTCACCATCACTAGCCATGCCTATGGACTGCGGAATGCAAATCAAAAAGTCAGGCAGCAATGAGTGTTGGTGAGGATGTGGAAGAATTATCCACTGCTGGTGATAATGTAAAATGTGCAACTGCTTTGGAAAATAGCCTGGCAGTTCCTCAAAAGATTAAACACAGAGTTACCATATGACTCAGCAATTCCACTCCTAGGTATATATATATACACCCAAGAGAAATGATAATGCATGTACATTTTACAACTCACATGTAAATGCTCCTAGCAGCATTATTCGTAACAGCCAGGAGTGGAAACAACCCAGATGTCCATCAATTGATAGATAAATAAAATGTAGAATATATAGGCAATGGAATATTATTTGGCAATAAAAACAAAATGCTAACACATGTTACAACATTATGATACTGGAAAACATTACACTAAGTGAAAGAAGTCAGTCATAAAGGGCCACATATTGTATAATTCTATTTATATGAAATATTCAGAATAGGCAAATCCATAGAGACGGAAAGTGGATTAGTGGTTGGCTAGGAGTGGGACGGGGTGGGGGGAAATGGAAAGCGATTGCTAAAAGGTACAGAGTTTCTTTTGGGGGTGACGAAGTGCTCTAAAATTATGCAAACCTGTGACCATGCTAAAAACTATAGAATTTTATACTTTAAATGGGCGAATTAAATAATATGTGAATTGTGCCTCAACAAAACTTTGTGGGAGATGGGGAAAAGAGAGAGGGAGACAGAAAATGCAAATGAGATCTTTTTCTTGGATTCTAAATTTTCCATGAGATTTCCTGAGTAAAAGCAGATAACTTCACAAAATGCCTAGAAGCACTCTACCTCAAGATTAACGAAGAGAACTTGGACCCTAAGAATCTAATGATAAATTCTGAAAGTGTTCATTTCACTCAGATTAGTGACCTTCAGTTATGGGGAACATTTACATCTTAGACCAGATGGATTAGCAAAATGAATTTGGCCCCAAGTGGATCAAAGAACCTAATGGCCAAAAGCTTTGATGTTGTCAAACAACTAACCAAATAACATGTTGGGTAAAAAGAAAACAGATGTACAGACACACCACGGAGGGAGGCTTTGATCTCCTCTGTGGTGGCTGCTTGCTCATAAATGACACCGGGAACTCTGTTGCTCTTCCTAATGAGCCTTCCCTGCTTTATTAGGTTCACTGATTCCATGCACACCAAACAGGCGGGAAACGGCACTGCTTTCTAAGAAGGGACTTTGATGTTTGACTAATACTAGCCAATAAACCATTTCTTGCACTCGTAGCCAGGGAATAGTGTTTACAGGATATCTTAAAAAATGCAGTATTCAGTCTCTGCTGGTGTGAGACAGAGTGGCAGCCCAGAGTCAAGAACACCTTGGAAGTCTTCATCAGATGCAAGCAACAATTTGCTTTTCTAGTTTATTTAAAAAAAACAAAACCAACCTAAAAATCATTGTGTGTGTGTGTCAAGATACTGGTCATTCATAAAGCCAGATCAGGTTGCAATGCCTCTAGGAGAGCTAACGTCACTCCTCCTTCAGGTTTTGATGCTCGGGGAGTTGAAGGGAAATAGGCTGCCTATATGAAGCTCTGTAAAAGTGGCCTCAGTCCACAGAGAGACAGCAGTTCTAGGTTTACTTTGTAAATAAATACCATGCCAAAGGGTTTGAGGCATCTGCCACCTTGCCTGTAGTGTGGAGAAGGGAATGGTGGGCCACTGTGTCACAAACACAGGTATCACCAAAGAGCACTAGCCGTGCAGTCAAAGGAATTTGGTCAGGATCCTAGATTCACCACGGACTACTATATATTTCAGGCAAATTACTTAAACTTCTAATGCTAACTATTCTGTGTCTCTAATGCTAACTAGAGTTTCTATTTCTATATATATATTTAAAAAGGATACAGATCCGCTACTACTTTTTATTTACAAGAGGAATATGTGTTACTTATAGAAAACACAGGTGAGCCAAGAGTTGAACATATCTTTCAGTCTCATTAGTTCATGCTTCTTCATGACCTCGTACACAAAGTCAAAGACGGTCAGAGCAGAGCGACAGGACAGCAGTTATCTTGTCCCACCCTCGTATCTAACGGATGAGGGGACCGAGGTGTGACTTGCCCAAAGTTACACAGCCAACCTTACTGAGCACATCACTGCACTGAAATAGTTTAAAATGTCTTGTCCTCGAATTGTTTGCAAATGGCATTTTTTGATCTTCACCTTGAGAGCCTTCTCTAAAAGTATCGACTTTAAATCCTAATTTTTCCTATGTAGATATGCTTGGTTATATTTTCTTTACAAAGGGAAACTTTGTGGATTTTTTATTGGTTGCTGTAGGCAGCTGTTGGTGGCTCCAGAAAACACAAAAACCCAAGGATCCCCGCACATCTGACACATCCTAGTTAGTCCCCCGTGTTTACCTTTTCTCGCCCTAACACTGTCATAATGGCCCTTCTTGGCTGCTTAGATCTTTGGTCAGTATGGTGGCAGCTGTTCTCCTAAACAAAGGGGTGGCCCGTTTCACTTGGCCATTGGTTTCTGCAGCAGCACAGGGTGGGGTCAGTGGCAGATCAATGTCATGGGAGAAACAGCCAAGCTTACAGGGTGGGGGGACATAGACAGCCCTGGACCAGTGAATGCTGAAGTTGGGGTGGGGATGATGTGTGAGGACTGCTCAGGGTTCTCTTCCTCCACAGTCCATCACACATGCAAAATCAGCATGGAGTCATTCTTAATCCTTGGCCATTCCAACCTGAAGATTCGGCTGAAGTTTTAGAGTCTCAAGAGGCCTATGGCTCAAAGGCTGCCCCCACTCTGCCCCACGTTACCCACATTCATTTTAAGTGACATTAATGTTGCCTTGGCAACTGCAAAAATATCATATTGCATTCAATAGCATCCTTAGAAATAGCTATTTATTTTCTTATGTTGCCTCTTGTGTTAGGTAGAAATTTATTTTTAATACATAGGAAATACAAATTTTCTATTTGTTGGTTCTGCTTATTTTCTTGGAAGGAACAACATTATTTTTGGAAGAAACAGTGACATACTAAGCAAAATGAAGTATTAAAAATACAGCATTTATTTACACTTTCGGCCACTGTTAAGTAGGTATTTTACAACTCTGGTTTATATTTGTTTACAGCCCCTGGTCATTGCTATCCTCATTTCAGATACTCAGGCTTTTCATCTGAGAAAAATTTCAACACATTTTTAGCATATTTTCTTTTTTCCGAAGAGTTAAATTTTTTTTCCTCAAAAATAAGATATTATAAAGCCTGAATGTTATTTTAAAAATACCTTATTAAAAAATGGACTATATTCATAAAAGAGAATTTGCACAGGTTAAACATGTACTCCATAGAAATTTCAAATAAAGGTCCTATAGTCTCACAATCAATATGTACCTCATCTTCTATCACATTGCTTCAGTTTCAATAAAATATTTAATCACATGAATGAAAGTGGGATAATTTAACCTGTCATCTGGACATTTTGTCAATCCAATGGATCTGGTTGCAGGGAGGTGAATTCTGTTGGCCCATTGTCTCTCAGGCTAACATAACCCGCAATGCCTTGGAAGTCTCCACCACTCACAAGCTATAACAAGCAAATTTTTTTTTTTGCTTTTGTCTTTCTTATTTTAAAAACAATGGGTATTCAAGTCAGTTTCCAACCTTGGATCACACTGAAGTCACTTTTTATACAACTTATTTATATTAAAAAACCCCTGATAGTACCATGTAATTAACTCTAAACTAGATACCGGTCCCTGATCCATTAGTAGAAGTTAAATGCAGGTTCCAATACAACATATAGTAAGTAGCTGGGTAATTCAAGCCCACTTCTTGTTTACATAAGCATCCTTGTCTAATTCTAATTAGCATCCCCTAATCAGCCTTAATCAGTACTTTTATTTTGGCCATTTACTTAACTTAAGACAACACACTCATGAAGAAAATTTCCGTATAGATGGGAGTCTGAAGACAACATTAAAAATGAAGTGATCCGTTTCTTAGCACTACCATCTTAGAGCAAAGGAGTGGAGCCAGGAGGCCATCGGTTAAGTGGTAGAATACCTTTGCTCGTTCCTTTTCTAAACATCTGTCGTAAGTTCCACTTAAAATAAAACAATGGTGCATGTAAGTTCCATTTGTCAAATGAACACTGGAGAGTGTAAGGATTAAATTTTGAAGCTACATTAAATCATAAAAGGCACACAAGTGCTGAAAAGTTGAATTTGGTGGGGTTGTTTTGGCATGGGATCCTGGCGAAGAAAAATTTGTCCTTAAAAACAAAACCTAAAAAAATGAATTTGTAAATAATGTAATTTTAAAAGAAGAGTAACCAGAAAATATTTTGAAAGCCTTAGTAATGGTATGAATAGTCAAGACTGAATTCTGGGGCTTGTAGCCTTGACTAGCCTCGTCTGTTAGGTCTTATCCTTATTCTACTGCTTCCAGAAAAGGACAGAGAAGGAACACTCATTTCCAGGGTGCTGGTTGCATTCCTGCCACTGTATTTGGCGTACCTAAGTTGCCTCATTTAAATGTCATTACCATTCTATAACTCAGATAACACTGTGCCTCATTTTGACGTGAACAAGAAAACTGAGATTCAGAAAAGTTAAACATTCTGCCCAGGCCATTCATTTAGGAACTACTGAGACAAAATCTGAAGCCAGCTCTTATTTGCTCCAAAGCCCACGCTCTTTGCCCTGCAACAACATGGCTTTACACGTGGAGCTTCTGCAAGCTGGTCTGAATCCATAAGGCAGAGGGTAGATAAAGTGTAAGGCGCTGGGTGGACGTCAGGAGCTTGTGAGACACCGAGGTGAGACTACCTGGGATGGGCCATTGGAAGGGCAAACTGAGCGGGGTGCCCTGCTCCTCCCCGACCCTGTGGAGTGGAGACAGCACCCTGAGGCTCCTGCAGCTGAGGATGGCTGCCCAGGAAGCCCCTGAGGCACTTGTACTATGTGGACAAGACAATATGGATTTATTTTACATGTCGCACTCAAAGCACCAACTGCCCTGGTCTATTAATTTTTAAAGGTAAGATTTAGCAAATTTACTGCAGTCAAAGAGCCCTTTTAAAAATGGAGTAGTTTGTGTATTGTTAACGTTTGCTGCATGATGTCAGCCAGATGCTTCCCTAAAGAAAAATCTACTTGTTTAGAGCATATAACTAAATTGAATAAAGGTGTAAAATGCATTTTATTAACTGGGAACTTATGTGTAGTAGCTATTATCTTCTGGGTATTTTGACATAGGGTCTTATCCAGTCATTTAAGTGTGCTTGCATTTCTGTAAGTATAACCTTTTAGAAGTGAAAATCTGAAAAGGAGGCAGTAAAAGGAATAGGTATAGTGTAGTTTTTACTCCAATTTTACAGATAAAAATAAAGTATCTAATGTCTTTTCTGAGTATGAAGTGCTCTACAATGGGCCAAGGAAAATAGTGGTCTTATTTAAATTTACAAAATGAGACAACAGCTAAAGGCGTGGTCTAAAGTGGCATTTTTTTTTCATTTGAGATATATAAGGAAAATGTTCAGAGAATGTACTGCATTCCCCTCAAGCCTTAAGGCCCAAAGGAAATTTGTATATCTAATATCTCTAATGTTTATCATTTTTACCTTTGCAGAATGGTATATTTCTTCAGTTTGATATTTTAAATCCGTGTATAAAAATAGCCATTCTGGAGCTAATTTATGTCAATTTTCTTATGTCTAGAAATAGATGAGTTGTTGAAGGAGAGACCCCTCCTTAAACTAAAATTTAACAATAATTAATCCATAGGACACCTGGAGGGTTTTTTTTAAAGGGTTTTATTTATTTATTTTTAGAAAGAGGGGAAGGGAGGGAGAAAGAGAGGGAAGAAACATCAATGTGTGGTTGCCTCTCATGCACCCCCTACTGGGGACCTGGCCTGCAACCCAGGCATTTGCCCTGACTGGGAATTGAACCGGTGACCCTTTGTTTCATAGGCTGGCACTCAATCTACTGAGCCACACCAGCCAGGGCTGTTTTTTTTTTTTTTTTCTTTAAAGGTGAAATATAGTTAAATCTTCTCATAGAAATCACTCTCTTGATGGATATTCCTAAAAAATGGAGATGGCTCATCACTATCCTCCAGGCAACAATAATAAGTTAATTTGGATGAATTGCCACATATACATTTACCTTTGGAGAACGTTAGTCCCTAACAGCTTTAAAAGCATCCATTAAAGCAAAACTGAGGGGAAGGGACTATAAATAGCTGACGGTTTCAGAAGGATTGTTTGAAGACTAGAGCCTTTGGTACTTACTACACAGAACACTAAGAGCAAGAAGCAGGAAGAAGCAATAAAAGGCAAAGTGAAATTTTTAAAAAGCTGTAATTAAAATACTACCCATTTTCTGAAGTTAAAATGGAACCCATTTTTGAAATTCTGAATACTTTATTTATGGTAAATCTAAAACACGTCCTATGAACACAAAACATTTAAAACCATATAAATTCAAGATATTGTCAATTTACTTAAGGGTTAAAAGAATGCCGAAGGCAGAATCTATTGTGGTGCTTTGGAAGTGTAAATTGTTGCAAGATCAAGGCATGTAAATCTTTCTTTGAATATAATCTTTTTAAGTCTCATTCTTTTTTTCTACAGGTTCTTGATTTTCTGTATATCTAAAGGATTATATTTTCCAGTTTAATCATTTTTAATAATCTTATTTCAAGTCAATTGTCTGACATCAGTGAATGGTGTTATTGTACCTTACTCATGGAAGATGTGATTAAGAGACTGTCTGCTCCTCTTCATAAACTGATATTAAAAACAGAATTAAAAATCCCTAGCCCACCAATTAAACTATAAACCTTGTCACACAGCTGCTTCACCCATATCTACAGGAAAGCACCTACAAAAATGTCTACAATGAACAAAAGAAAGATAGTAGTTCATCTGAGTGTATGACACCATGGATTCTTGGATTCTCTAAAAAAATTATGAAACTCTGACAATGTCCCAGTAACAACTCTGATGCCCGTAAATCTTACTGCATTGGCTTTGGGGATGGATCTAAAAAAAAAATTAGGTATATTTCAAATAGACATTGTGCAGGGCAGTGATTATCATGTTTTATTATGAGCTTATTGGAATAAATACAACTTGAGATCAGCATTACAAGGACATCTCTATCTGAAAGGATTTACTACCTCGCCCAGGCGATGTTAGGTGCTGGAAAAACAGAGCTATAGCTAGATGTTCTTGGCTTTTAGGGATCAATTGGAAAGAGGAGCTATGTTTGGTTCTAAAAATAAGTTCAGCTTTCTAAAATCAGACATGAAATAGAAATCACTAGACCTTTTCAGATTTCAATTTCTCTCTGTGAAATGAAGAGAGTGCTGGCTCAGATGGCTTCAAGGACCCTTCCAATGCTCATCTTTTATGATTTTATAAAAATTACTCTCATACATAAGTCCTTACATCACTTCAGCTGTTTTGCTTGTTCTTCTAAGGGCCACCAGCACAGGGGACAAAACCACATGTGATGGTCCAGGGGTGTGTGCACATGTATTGTGCAAGGAGAGGCTAAATCTTTGTATCACTCACACTCCCATTTCTTCGGCCTTTCTGACCACACTGGGAAAATACACGTCAGATCCTCAGAGAAGAGCATACAAAGATGCACATCGCTTTCTGGGTTATAATTGAGTTTTTGAAATAGTAGAGACCTAATACACATGTTGAAAGGATAAATGGACAAATAAAAGCATTATTCTAATATCCTTTGGGGTAAGTTAATAAATACCAGGTAGTTAGTTCTACGCTCATAAATGTTTATGTTTGTATTCATCCTCATGTTTTACCCCCAAATCAAGTACCTTGTGTGTTTGTGTGTATACATAAATATGTGTATGTTGACATATGTATTTATATTATAGACATATGTATTTTATCTTTTTAAAGGAAATTTAATGAGAAAAAGGCTCCCTCCCAGAAGACACTGCCCCATAGGTGTGTGGCTTAGTGAGGTATCAGTACCTTTTAGCAGATTAGAAAAAGGCCTCCCTATCTCAGGTGCAGCAGCTCCCCTCCAGGGTTTGGAGCTCTGAGGATGGGCTGACTTCACTCCCGGGTGTCTTCTTGGCCGGGCGCCCTTGAGCGGGGCAGATCCTGCCTACCCTCGGCCTGGGTTACAACAGTTGGCAACTGCAACCAGACTGGTTTCCTGGAATCTTATAAAAGTCATTCCTCCCCTGTGATGTACATGCTCTTTGAGGTGCAGTTCCAAGAGGGCGTGTCCTTAACAACCTGGAGTGGAGCCAGCATTTGCTGAGCCTACTGTGTGCACTGCACTTAGCTGGGCAGTGCGGTAGTGGGTAAGGAAAATGAAGACAGGAGCTGCCTTCAGAACACAGACTGGCTGGGAAGCCGAAACAAAACCGTGCAGTGTGGTGTGATTTGGAAGGCTGGTTCTGAAGGCACCACCACCTGGTTTTCCTCTTTCCCATTTTATATAAAAAGGAGATTGGGCTGGAGGCTTTTGAGTGTACCCACCTAGGGTAATAGGTTTCTTTTTTCTCATCTACAAAAAACCGCTAGCAAAATGCTATATCTAGTGCTTATTGTGAAGACAAAACAAGGGTGGCTATGATGTGCAAATGGCCGGGAAGGTTCCCTAGATTAAGCATTTAGTATCATATCACAAGTCACTGGAGAAAGCTGGGGTGAATATTCCAGATTAGGATAGGCAAAAGCCCAAAGGTAGGAACTGCTAGAGGAGTGTGGAACAGCGAAGAGTCCAAGGTAACTGAAGCAGGTTGAGGTTGGGTTATACAGGGGAGGCAGGTAGGGTCTGTCACTCCGTCCTCTCCAACTGATCACAAGCGCATAATTGCCAAATGATTCCTCGGGGACATGAGCTGGACCTGCGGCTGCAGACCAGCCTTCCTCAGTGCGTAATGTTTGGGGACTGAATCCAGGGTCCTGGCCAACATTACACCACACTCCACACACCCAGGGAAACAATTAACCAGCTCACACACACACACACACATTCACACATGGGCACAGACCTCAAGAGGGAAAGGATCCTGATATGTAATCTCAGTCCTGTGCTCTGTTCTCCGACTTCAAAGGAGAAACTGTGGAGGGGGAAGTAGTAGAAATGGGAAGTGTTCCAGGAGAAGAGTGTTAAAATATTGACTGCGGCAGAACTGTAACCCAGAGAGAAATGTTCTCAAACAACAGGACAACTTACAAAGTGGCCTGAAGTCAGAGAGAAAGCAGGGTTTGGGAGGTGAGCCAAGGAGCCCGCATTGCTGCGATGCTTGTGCTAGTTCCAGTGATCAACACGAGTGCATCCCTCCCGCCCTCTGCCCGCTGGAGAGCCGAGAGCCGGCCGAGTGGCTGCGGGGCTCTCCAAACGTAAATCTTAATCTTCAAATGAACGGTAGACACAGGGATTAGGGGACTTTTCTTCTTAGCTCTTTATGGAAACTTCCAAAGGAACAAACTTCAGCCTACTATGGGAGTTTCACTTCAAGAAGATGTCTCCGGAGACTCGGGCACGTCTCCCTACGGTTCACCAGACACGACTTGCTTCTCCCATAATAGCGTTCTCTAAGCCACAGAAGCTTCAGAAGAACGAAAGGGCTTAACAAGATCCAAGGGTGCAGCGAGGGCTGGTAGTTCAAAGGAACATAAAAATGACCTACGTTTGAGTCATGTGATGATCACACGGACCAATTCATCTAGTCTTCCTTCAGATGTTTTCAATTTTGGTGGAGGAAAAAGATATGCAATAATCACTTGTCAATATATATTTTTTAGCAACTTGGAATAACCAAGTTATTAGTGACCAACTTCATTTGAAAATTTGAATAGAATTTAATTTGAAAAATATCTTCAAATGGGGAAAACCCCTCAATGTGTAAACTCTGAACCTTTCCCGGAGCCACACATTGCCAGCACAGACTTGGCCCGTTTCTCGCGGTCACCCTGTCAGCAGGTGGGTGTGGTTCAGCATGCAAAGTATTCAGTTATGAATAGCTTTGGATAGTTTGGGCTCTCCTAATCAGACTCAGAAGACTGACAAACAGAGGGCGAGAAAGGCCAATAAATCTCTGAGGAGAGGGAGAGAGGGAGGCAGCTGGGGAGACAAGGCGAAAGGCAGGGGAGCTTTTCTACATTGAAGTTTTTCTCGCATGGACTCAGCATCTGGTTGAGAAGTACTGCACTTCCGTAAGGGGGTCGGGGGGGGGGGGGGGGGGGCTCAAACTGTGGGTCTGTGTTCCCCCTGGATGCACGCTTTGAACTTCTCACCTGAAACAAAAGCAGCTACTTAAAAATTATCTGAAGAGGTGAGAAGTGCTTTCAATTAAGAGTTAAGGAAAAGCCACTTAGGAAGGAATTAATATGCAAATATCTACCGCAAACACCTTCAGTGCCAATGAGCAGGAGGCACTGTCATATGCACACAAGCTTTCCTGTGTGAGAACCCCCTACCTGCATGTGTTTCTCCCCCTCTGGTTTCCTTTTCCTTGGTTTTCAGACTCACTATACCCTTTTGCATGTTTACATATTTTAGATCTGGTTCATCTGTAGACCTTAAAAAGAGGGTATCTTGAAAATTAATTTGGGTAAGAGTCTTTAGGAATATAGAAGAGAAACCCTAAGAAAAGCCCTCCCCTCCTCACCCGCCACCCCCCCACCCCCAAGCAAATGTAACACTCCCTGGAAAGAGAAGCTTTCAGTACTTTCAATGAGCACAAAGGGTGCTGGCCCAGGGTCTCCCTTTTGCTGAGACCCTGCAGTTGGTGAGCTATTCTTCCACGAAGACCCTGCTGTGTTGGTAGGAAGTAAGAGGCATTAGCACAGCCCTCACTATCTTTCAGGGGCCAATTAGCCAGTTTGGAGATCCAGACCCTGGGCTCCTTTCATTTCTCTTTTAGCAGCCTGCCTTTTGGTCATTTACCATGCTTCATTAAGAGGGGTAAAGCTCAGATCTGCCCATTTGGTTCACCCTTAGGGGCTCTGATGGGGGGCTTTCTTGAGGAAGGCAATTGAAGTCATTGTAGGGAGATGGGGGATTATCCAAGGATTAGGATTTTATCTAAATCAGTGGTTTTCAACCCCTTTAACAAGGCTTCCTTTTATACATTAACCCCCCCACCCCCAGCAACTATGGACCCCAACAGGACAGTAATTATACAGTTAATATCTGTTGAGTTAGGCAAGCGTGTGCTCATAGGAAAGAAAAGCTAGTTCATCTTGTCTTCGTGGTCTTTAAACACATTCTGTTCCTCTGCCAATTCCTCTTGCAAAGACAGCTTTCCTAGGGCAGCAACGCTCCGAATTCCTTGTGGTTCAGACTCCAGTAGAGAAATAGAGGTTTATGGATGAAGCCTGGTATCTATCATCAGTTGGAAACCCTCACTGACACACAAGTACAGATTGAACGTGTTTGGAATTACGAATACTAAACACAGAGGGAAAGGAGAGAGAATCCCCTTCCATTTCATCGTAGGTGTTTCTATTCATGAAGGCTTACATTTAGAGAGGGCTAATGATTTTCTTGCTCAATGACATTTCAATACGCGTAAGAATCAGAAGAAACTGGAATCCACTGTGAGGGTACTGGAGATAATAAAGAGTATGACCCTAATGTGTTCCCAGCAATGCTTTTGCCTGTTTAGTGAACAGGACCCAAGGTTCGAATTTCAGAGTACAAGTAGAAGGCATGCTAACAGGAACAATTACAAAGACTTGCATAGTACTAACAAAGCAAACTTCCCCTCCCCTGAGCTATGATCCATATTAGAATGTTGTTTTTCTTCATTCGATGTTTTTAAAATTATTCTCAGTATTTGTAAAGTCAACAAATAACTTTGTCTTCATCATCATCAAGAAAATTGAAGTGATCAGGCATAAATTACTTCAAGTTATCTGTAACATCTGCATTTTGGGGGTTAAAAAAAGCTGCTCTTGTCTTTCCATGTATTTTTCTTGAACTTTCACATCGTTTTCCTATTTGCTGATGACTCCCGAAATTGTATGTCCTGCCCGACCTTCTCTCCCACATTCAGATTCCGACATGAACCTGTCCACTCGCCCCATATACCTGGATGGCCACAGACACCTTGTACACACCACTTCTGCCCTAAACGATTTCTCTTCCAAATTCCCCATCTCCATGGAACCGCCATCCCCCCAAGCATCCAGGGTAAGGACTAGTCATAAACCTAGACTTCTTGTTTCTCCCCTACTCCCTATTCCCAATTAATCCCTGGGTAGTAATTATTTTACTTGTAAAATATTGCTTGAACCCATTTCCTACCTTTTAGCTCAGCTATATTTCCTTCATTCAGGCTCTCATAATCCTTCCTCTACATGCTTACAATGGCTCTCAAAGACTCTCCATTGCCTAAAAATAAGGTCCGTGCCTGTTAATATAACATTCGAGACTCCTCAGGACCTTCCGTTTCCACTTTCATCTGCCATTCTCCGGTCCACTTCACCAGAACACACAAACCAAGCGATGCTTTTATTCCTCCTACTTGAAATCTTCTCCTTAACTTTCTTCACCTGACTGATTCTAATCCACCTTCTCTGACTTTAGGACTAAGCTATGTGCCTCTTCTATTACACCTGTGCATACCTGTTTCTTATCACCTGTATGTTAGCTTATCTTGTGATTATCTGTTCATTCATAATCCCGCCCACACCTTTGATGATTCCAGTCAAGAAGGAAGATGTTGCTCTATACTGGGACACATTTTTTGTTTGCTTTTATAAAGAATGATGGAGATTCTTTTGATGTCCCTCCATCAAGAGCGGAGCTCTCTTTTTCTCTCCCCTTGAATTAGGGCAGGATCATTATTTGCTTGTGACCGATGGAAGGTGGCTGTGTGACTTCTAAAGTTAGATCCGGAAAGGTGATGCTGTTTCTCCTTGTTCCCCGGGACATTCCTTTTGGGAGCCCCGGGAAGATGCCTTGAGGTCACCGCGCTGGGAGGAAGCCTAGGCCCTAGAAAGAGGCCAAGGGCAGAGGCTCCACTGAGCCTCAGCTGAGGTGCCAGCAATGGCAGATGTGAGTGAAGAAACCTCTAGGTAACTCCAGGGCCCAGCTGTGGAGTTGCCCAGCCTTTGAACCTTGCCAGCTGAGGCGCCCAGATCTGGTGCAGAGGAGGGCCCTGTGCCTCCAACCTTCTGAGCACTCGCTCTCTGAGCATCATACACGGTTGTTTTACATTGTGAGCTTGGCGGTGGTTTGGCAGCAATGGTGACCAGAACGCACATCCACGGCACCAACCTGCTCACTGGCTCTTCGCTGGCTCTCCTCACTTATTGATCGTTCCTCGTCCCTCTCATCGTGCTTCTGGGCATCACATCCTCAGTAAGCTACTTGCGCCCAAATCATTGTTTCAGGGGTTTTTTTTTTTAATTCAAGTAAATCAAAGTTAAGATATGGCCAAGCCCTCAGCATCAGAAGTTAATCAGATGGAGGTAAACATCTCCAAATGCTTTAAATGCCACTTGAAACAGGCTGTGGACCTGTTTAAAACTTGGGCCAGAGGTGGTGGTCCTGAGAAGCATGCTTAGTGGGAAAGGCAGTCGGGGTGGGTAAGGAGCCAGGTAACACTTCTGCCTAGAACTGAGATTTTTAGAGGCCACTTATAAAGATGGCAAATTAAAGGAAGGAATGGAGGCTAAAGATATGTTTTTACTTATGGAACAGTTTTCTTTTGGAAAAAGAAAAAAACGTTTCTATTTCCAAAAGTCTGAAAGCACTTTTTAAAACTATCATAGGTTTTCTTTCTCTGTAGGATTATAGGTAACTCGTTAGAAAGGAATAGATGACCAAGAGAAAATTAGGAGTCGAGATAGTCACAGGGACACCTTTAGTTCAGAGTGAAGTTATTACTGTCTCAGCATCTGCAGTGCTCTTCCTTTTAGTGGGTAAACGCAGTCCCACGGCAGCTTTCTGTGTGTGTGTCTCATTCGAGATAGAAGATTCGATGCTCGGAAAACATGGGAAGATAGGGAGCTCTCAGAAATCTTGTTGACTGAAGAGCACGCAGACAGCAGTCACATCCATCCTGTCTGCCAGTGTCCGTAATAAAGATACCACCTAAGCACAGCGCATCGAGTGACTTTTTCCACCACATTCCATCACCGAACACTCGCTCGCATACCACTCACTCATTTCTTTATCACATTTTTCTGAGGTCCCACTTAAATATCTGGAGCTAGTACGTCTGAGGTTGAGCACAGTGCCGGAGACATATTTATAATATTTGTTGAGTAAATAAAGCCGTCCGTGAGGCCAGTGCATCCCGTCGTGCAGCTCATAAATGCTGTTCATTCCTGTTCTGCTGTCAGTACAGTGCCCCACCTAGAAGTGACCCTTGATTGCAAAACTCTAAACCCAGACTGAGTGTCTCTCTTAAATACAGGCAGACACGGGCTCCTCTGTTAACAAGCATACCATCCAGCTGCCCCACGTTCTGAATCACGTCGCAAAGAGGTTCACCTATTCCCCAGAAGGAAGTTGGCCGCTTTGTATGAGTACTCAGTGCATGAACGCTGACAATAGGAAGACAAGAGGCAAAACCATTGCTGAAGTGATAGCAAGGATTCATTATTTGGTTGGGTGCCAAGTCAGTCAGTTCCAGTTGTTCCATTAGCAGTCAAAACTTCAGGCGCTGCCAGACATTGCTATCTGCTTGTGCAATCTGGCACCACCGTGAGTGGGTCAGGATTACAACCACAAAGCCAGTACTGCCGACACTCTGTCCGGCAGGATCGACTATGGACGATATGATACCTTTCAAAGGGTGACCTGCTACATGCAATCACAGTAATATAGCACTTAGAAGGTGCCAGGGAGCTTTCTAAGTGCATTGCTTATATTATAGCGACCCATGTAGTGCCCACAAAAACCTTACATGGTAGATGTGTTATTCTCATACTCATTTTACAGATGAAGACACTAAGGCACAAAGAGGTGAAGTAACCCACCCAGAGTTGCACACATTGTAAGTGGAAGAATGAGATTCAAACCCCATCAGTCTGTGTCCAAGATCCATGTTCTCTATAGCCACATAATCCTGCTTCCCACTGGGTGTTCCAGTGCCGTGCAAATGCCTGGCTTTGAAGATAAGATTAGAAGAATGTTCAAACAAGTGCAAAAAATAGACATGCTTTACCTTCAAAGGCTAATTATCACATAGACTTAAGGCTAACAATGGTGCTAGAGTATTTTTCAAACCAAACCATGCAATATTTTATTAATATTGTAGCTAGCCCTACAGTACTACCTGGAATTGCTCAAAGCTAAAAACATTTTCTGGTTTGCAACTCATTTTAGTGGAATTGTGTTTATGGCAAATCTAGTAAATAACATGTAAATGTTTAGCTACGGTTTTGCAGTTACTTGAGATCGTGCCTCTGCTCACTATACTCTTTAGTTAGTTATGAAGCGAAAGGTGAACCATTTGACACTGAAGCTGCAAGAAAGCAGGGACCTGGGTTGTTTTGGTCATTGGTTGTATTTGCTCAGAGCAGGGGCTCAGCAGCTAACTGAAGCACCTCTTCCAATGTGTTGCCTGGAACTTCCTTACTCTTGTTTCCTTCCACTCTCCTCCCAGTCTCTTTTCCTGGACCACTGGCATCCTCACTTAATTGTTCACATACTGTCTGCACAATTAGGTGCAGCCGTCTCTGCACCTCCTGGTCTTACTGGAGACCTGGCTCACCCCTTAGCCCACCTCTTCTCTTGCTTCCATACCCCATTATGTAAGTTGCAGGAAGAGACTCTCTCTCTCTCTCTGAGCTACTGTTTCTCAATCCTTATTCTCCCAACTCTGTGGAAGTTGAAACTGTCCATGAATACGAATCTAGTCTCACATTGCTCCTTCTTCTTCATTGAAGACTCCAGACATTGGTTCATGTATTTCCCTTGCACTCCTGCTCTGACAGCCTCACCAGAGCAGCCCAAATACACTATAACCTCACAGTTCCAAGACCATCCGTGGGCCACAGTCTGGTTCGTTTTAGTCCCCGGAGTGCTTCATTCAGAAGTCTTCAACTCTGATACCTCATTCTGACCTCAGCCTCCCATCCTACCTCCCTGCTCCACAGCTGGGCAGTGGTTAAGGCAGTCCCTCATTCCTGGCACGCACCCTCCATAGAATCCTGGCTTCTTGTTGCCTTCAGCCAGGAAAACCTCCACACTGAACCAAAGCTGCAGTTCACCCTTTCTTTTTCTTCCCTGCAATGGCAAACCGTGGAGAAAATCCCACAGCTTCGGAGACAGCGGCCGTTACCAGTTCAGACCCCCTAACCTTGGTGGGGCCCTTTTACACATTTTTGGACTTCTCTCTCTCCATTCCGCGGAGATTCCTCTAAACCTTCCCCACGCATCTCGAGCTCTGATCCATTTTTAGCAGACTGCTTAGTCTGAACTGCATTACAGAAGTGGAGATTATCGGGCTATGATCTATCTCAGCTCCCGAGACACTCCTTGTCAAGTTATTTATTGTTACAACAATCTCCACCCTGTATCATCCAGTCTCAGGGTGGGAGCACCGCCCCCTCCCCCCCAGCCAAGACTCATCTTTACTTGTGCCTTACATTCTGTCTTCTGAATTATCACTTCAACAATCTTCTTATCGCTTTCTCAGAAAATCAACTTCTATTTATTTCCTTTCCTTTCCTCTTTTCCCCCCTTTTCCTCCTCTTATCACTCCCTCCTCTTTGACTGGCAACTTCCCCCTCAGGTTAAAGTCCCTCTCATCCTGATTAAAAAACGAACAATCCAAACCAAAACAACAAAATAAGGAAGAGAAAGCCAAAACATAACTCTGAACCTATTCTCCCCATCCAAAACAATCCCCGTTTATCATTCTTTTTCCTTTTCCCAGCAAATGTCTCCAAATGACAAGCCTCCACTGATGTCATCATTTCCGTTACATGCTTGGCCATTTCTTGCCTTTCTACATGTCATCTTATTTCCCTGAGATGTCTTTGCCTGCCAGGACCCTCCAGGCTGGCCTGGGGCCTCTCCCTGGAATTGTTTAGGGACATCGTGCCCACTTCTACCACAACGCTCCCTTCACTCTGCTTGAGTACTGGCCAACAAGACCAACGCGTGCAAGGAATGTGTCACGGTCACTGCATCGTCATTTCCTGGCACAGTACCTGGCACATGGGGGAGGATCAGTGAGTGTTGAATAAATGTTCCCATATAAAGTTCTACCAAATGACTCTACTTCATTCATATTATTGCTTTAATATAATTTGATCATTTTGACCCAACATATTATTGTTCCCTGCCAGAACAATATTGTTCCCATCTGCTTCGTAAGCTTCTGCAAAGATCTCAGACAGTTCTTGGTAGTCCACGGAGTTCTCTTGGTGGACGTCAGCTGGCCAACAGAACACCATGTGTCCACTCACATGCTCTCTTCCAGTGACTTCTGCACTTACGGAGGGTGTAGACCAGTAAAACTCCAGACTATAGGGGCATATGATTGGATTGCTAATTTTTATTATCTTAAGTAAATGCACAATCCATTCCACCCCAAGTTAACTTCCACTATTACCATAGTTTCTAAACTGTGAGGATATTTCAGTACCAATAGGAGCGTCAGAAGGACAGAATAAAGGACAAGGCTTTAAACTGAATACGTTTAATACTAGAAAAATGTCCGTGCATTGCTGTGTTGGTGTGCTCAGGCTGCCATCCCAGAGCACCACAGTGGTGGCTTAAACGAAAGAATTTTATTTTCTCACAGTTCTGGAGGCTGGAAGTCTAAGTGCAAGGTGTTGGCAAGGTTGGTGTCTGTTAAGGACCCTCTCTGGATTGCAGACAGCCACCTATGGCTGTGTCCTCGCCTGGCCTTTCCTCTAGGCATGCACTCTCCTGGTGTCTCTCGCTTTTCTTATAATGGCACCAGTCCTACTGGATGAGGACTTCAACCGTAAGGCTTTATTCAACCTTAACTATCTCCTTATACACCCTGCCTCCAAATATGGTCACACTGGATGTTAGGGCTTCAACATATGCATTGGGGGGGGGTATGATTCAGTCTGTTACCAATTGCTCTTGTTTTCTCATTTTGCTGCAGGTGGCAGTTTCATTCTGGATTGGCACCAGTCTGTACGCCAGGATTTGAGAAACACAGTTCTAAAGATTGTAAATATCCCATCTACAGCCTCTACACACTTACCCATTTTATTTGTTCATAGGTTTAGTTCTCATTGATGTATTTGGTACTACAGTATTTAAATTTTGGCCTTGTACAAATTTATTCATCCTTCAAAGACATGCATTGAGCCCTTAACCATGTAAATAAAATGCAGGTGGATCCTGTCAGCTGTGGTGGCAGGAAAGAAAGTTGTGCTTAAACTAATTGGGTCTGGATTTTGGCCATCGCTCTGAGCTTGTGTCTTCATCCTTAAAACGGAGATAATCACATATGTTTCCTCAATCTGTTTGAAAGGATTCCATGAGGATGACTTATGCTGAAGTTTTTTTTTTTTTAATGTGTAGAGCACTATACAGATAAAGTCTCACAATAATTATTAGATACAACAGAGTTGGGTTAAAAGTATTGAAACATGCAAGAATAGATGAAAAAAGCAATTCTGAATACACAATTCCATTTTCTGAAGTTATTAGACTAGTAGATCAAGGAAATGGCATGCCTTCTGCTATCAGCAAAGCATTTTACAAAGTTTCAGTAATGTTCTTTTATATTGAGTGGGTGCTGGAATAACTGGATAGAGTCATATTTTGGCTGAGCAACTGACTTTTAAGAGGATTGATAATTGAATGGATAGGGATCTGGAGTGAGATCTCTGGTTTGTTATTGATCTTGTCCTAAGAAACATGTTGATCAAATTAAATAAAAAGTCGTTGATTAAAAGTTCCAAGTCTAGGGGTGTCACAAAGCTGAAATAAAGAACTAATAATATATGAAGAGGTAAAGATTCAGAATTATCTCAATAGGTTGGAATGATGGGTAAGGAAGGTGCACATAAAATGAAGATAAGATTTAACTGGGATATATGCCAACCTTCTGTTTAGTCTTAACAAACAACCCAACAAACCTTTGCTGTGCAAGAGAAAAGGCCTGTGGATTCTCGTTTCTTAAAAAGATCTGTTGCTTATAAGTGATTATAAACTTAATATGAACCATCAATATGGTGTAGGGGATAAAAAGACAAAAAATAAATATGTTGCAATCGTATATTACATTACCTTTTGTCACATGGCCCAGAATAAGGAAAGGAGGAATCCTACCAAACCCTACCTTGCTCAGAGCTGATGCCAAGTATCTTGTTTATTACTAAAGAGGCTGTTAACAAACTAGAAAGCATCTAGAAGAGACTGTTAAAGATACTGAAACCCTTCCCAGTAAGAAGGCACTGGAATAAGTAAGGAGATATATGTTGGAGGTAAGAGGATATCTTTCTTGCTTGCTTTCTAATATATGAAGTTTCATCATGTAGAAAAGTGAGCAAACATCTCATGTGATCCTTCAAAGAACTGTCCTATTATAATCATCCCATTCGGGTTTCTCACCAAGCAGTAATAGCACAAGAAAGGGAGCGAGAAGAGTGTCTTGACCTATAGCCACCCTTCTATTGAGGATCAGGGTGTATTTGCAGAAAGTGGTATGTTTGATCAAGAACTGAAACCCGAAAGGTAATCCTACCCTGCACAGACCTCATGGGCTTGTTGTGCAACTGCCACGCACAGGCGCAATACGTCACACTGGCACCACACACACTTCGCATGGAGCCATGGGAAGGAGTGAGGGGAATGGGAAGCCATCACATGGTCGATCTATTTCCCAAACCTTGTGGTAACAGAACAGAACTTGGGGTGACTCCTAGAAAGCTGTGAGCATAGTTCAGGTTAAACAAAGTTGAGCTATGAACAGCAAGTTAATCAAGTGTGTGGCGTGCACATGGAATTCATTGACAGAAGAGGTGAAACCCATTACAAATATGAATAACTACACAGATGTTTTAGAAAAATTAGTGGCTCTAGGTCTAAAATGGGTGTTGAAGGAAGAAATTGCTGTTGGGGATTTTCCTAACGTCTTGGCGTGGATGTCCGAGTACTAATGCCTTTTTCAGACTGCCCCCGGAAGCTCGTCGTGACATGAACCTGCTCTTTCTGTGAGTGTGGTCCCCCTCTTCGGGGACAATTAATATTTTTGTGTCTGTGGGATGTTTATATATGTATGGTATATGCAAAACTAAAATCTGATTAAAAACACAACCACAGAAAATTTGGAATATTTATTATTGATTTTATTCCTTTTCCGTTTGCTTCCTACATGATATTGAAGTTGAAAAGACTTTTAGTAAATCACATAACTTGTGTTAAATGAAAATAGCCACTGAATTGAAATCTCCTTATCTGAGGAGGGCCGGGAGCTTGCCTTCCTGCGGGCTGCACACTCCGTGATGGCCTGAAAGTGGGCTTAGAAAGAGGAGGGATGCAGTTACTCTGGGCCACGCCACAGCCTCAGTTCATTTCCCCCTTCTCTAACCCCATCATGTACTATGAAGTTAGAGTCTGAAAACACAACAAGAAGAAGGCAGCAAATGCTGAGGGGTGACGAAAACACGGCTACGGCATAACATCTGGACTTCATCACCGCAGCCCTGACGTCAGGGCGCAGCCCAGATATTAACTACAGTAACCATCTAAAGTGTGGGCCAATGTGGATTTTCCTTTAATTTGCAAAATCCTCTTTACAAAAATCCTTGAAAACATAACAGCTTAAGAACATAAGTAGTCAACCAAATATTTAGGAGACCAGCCTTGGGATTACACGATGCACCAGCTTTCTAGGTGTGTTCATTTCATTGGAATGTTGTAGTCACTTACTCGGAAATCCCACTCCCCCTGCCTCCCACTAAGGAATAAATAAAAAATAAAAAGCACTTGCAAATAATAGCAAGAAGGGACATGGTGAATGTAAGAATGAGAAGTAACTACTCCTGAGCCCTAATCGACATGTGGCTGTCAGTCAGGATACTCTTCTTACCCACTCAGGGGCAGGCCTACTGGGAGGGGCATCCGCATTTTGATGATTTATGTCTATCCCTCCATATTTGCTAGGCAGCTGGAGAACAAGAGAAGACTTACTAGAATTCAGCTGGAAAAGAAAACCATATTTTATATTTCTTTCACTTGTGATCACTATATTGAATGAATGTGTGACTAATGTCTTGTATAGCTCTCACAGTTGACTAGTTCATAAGGTTATGCTACATGAACTTATTTTGGGGATGATGATTAAAGTAAAATGAAACTAAATCTCAGTAGCTATATCCTAAGCCACCTGAACCCCCAATTGTCAAACATCATTGACTGAAGAAAGACCAAACTACAGTTAAAGAAAAAAAAGAGGGTACCTGGGAGTAGGAAAAACAATACAGATTTCTGATTTACTCATAGATGGAAGTTCAGAATATAATATATATGCTTCTTGTGATTTCATAGGATGGGGTTGTGTGACATGCTGAGAAATCACTTAGCATTAAACAAAATATTTAGAGTTCACTTAACAAATACTTAGAAGGCAGAATAGCGCTGGCCAAGGGCACAGACCCTGGAGACAGATGCCCTAGGTCCACACCCAGACCCCTCACAGCCTGTGTGGTCTTGGAGGAGTTACATCTGCTGGGACGAGGATAAGACATCACTGTCAGTTCTGTCTGCTATGCATTTTGTTTACTATACAAATGCTTTTTTGTCAGAATGAGTGAATGAGCGATACATGTGTGAAGAGCTTACAGCCGTGCTGCCATATAATAGCTCAGTAGGTGACATTATTAATTACAATAAAGGCAGAGTTGAGTCCTGTCCAGGTTTGTATCCCAGCACACAGTGACTTGAGACATACTTAGCAAACAGTTTTTGAATATATGTGTGAATGAAAGAGAAAAGAGTAAATGAACAGACTTGGGGGTTGAAACCACAGCCCCCACTTTAGCCAAGAGAGTTTTCTCCTTGTTTCCTGGAAAACAACTGGCCTGGCCATTGTTTTCACTGTCTCTGCACCCTTCACCAGGATTCAAATATTCCCCACTTTCCTTGTACCTCGCTTACTTTTGCTTGAATTTTTTAACCCACCACCACTTCCCAGACAACTCCAGGTTCAGCTTCCTCACCAGGCCCTCAGCACTGAGTGCTGACGTCACTCAGTCATCTTCGCAGCACGTGGACCAGAATCCAGTCTAGAGCCCATGTCCTATACCTTTTCACCACCACACAGCACAGCATGAACAGATACTTAGGCACATAGCATATCTGGGTTCAAAGGACATCTAGAGAGAGCACGATTGAAACTCATCTCCACAGATGAAGAACATGAGGATTACATGGGTTATGGACTTGCTCAAGTCTCACAGAGCTGGCTCAGTCCCAGGGTAGGGAATACAAATCAGATCTCTCCACTCATGGGGTTGGACTGAATGGGTTAAAAAAAAAATAGAGCTAAAGGAGGTTTATAAGTGATCACATGTATTTATGATTATGTAACTCAAGCTTTCGAAATTCCTAAAAACTCAAACAAGGTCTTGCTTAGCCTCAATTATTGCAAGAACAATGGATTTTCTGGTCGCAGATTTTAAAAACAGCTTAACTCCTCAAGAGGCAAGGGTAGACTCCTAGGGACGGCCAGAGGTGACTTGGAATAAGCAGTGACTCCCAGTCCTATATTGTCCAGTGGGCACATGAAGGATATTCTTTACATGCATTTTTCAGTCTCTGACTCTGTTATTTGCAGTCAGGGCTGCTTTGCTTGTATTGGAAGATACGATCAGGGGCCAAGTTCCACCTTAAACCAAAGCACAGCAAATCGGGGTGTCACAAAACGGCTGTCCACGGAGGTCATGATTTGTGTCACAAAACCAAGTTCCCTGGGGAGACTTTTCTACCGAATCTGGTCATCAGTTCCCAGGGCCACATAAGCTTAGCTTAAAAAAAAAAATAAAAGAGAAAGAAAAACTTCTGATGTGCCTGTCTAGTCAGTGAATAGCACTAAAGTTATGGTGAGAATGATCTTAAGTGATATAATCTACTTTATATATTTTAGTCATCGCAAGAATGTATGCTCTGGTTAAAATGTGGATTTCATAATAATAAATGTTTGCTATACTCAGCATTAAAAAATTATTTAGTGGACTATGCTGATGTTAACTGCATCCAGGATATGATGCTGACTTTGTTTACGTCAGTTACGGGATAAAAAAGAGGACCAGAAGCTGTGGGAAAGCTGCATGCGGAAGGCAGAATGTTCTCCTAATCCTAACCAGCTGTCCTTCTTTGAATGCATGGGAACCTAATAGCAACCCCTCTCTCCCTTACAATGAGTTCAGTGAGTAGCAAACCCTGTATGTGTTTTACTAAAGCAATGACGGAGCTGTTTCCTGGCTACAAAAATGTCTAAGAAAATACAGGAGGGAAATAATCAAAAGTTAACTTGAAATAAAACATACACAAGCCTAACAACAGTTTGTCCAAGGCTGTTCAATGACAGGGAGCTGCAATTAAATAATTACTTCAATATATACAGCAAGTTTCAATTCACTTATACCTTTTGAGAGTGGCTAGTATCTCAACTTGAATCACCCAGCAAGTTCCTAATGCAAGGGTGGTGGAAACACAGCATCCCAGTACCTGCAGGTAAATAGCCTCTGAACTCTTCAGATCTTTCTGCTCCTCCTCCTCCACATTTTCCTTTAGGAACAAAGTAGAAATCCTTGACTTCACAAAGAAAAAGTTACTCTGAATGTCTTGAAGTAGTAGGTCAGGAGAATACAGAGAATATGAGGAAGATATAACATGACGTTGTGTTTAGAAAAATATGCTATAGAAAAGCATGTAGACAGGAAGGGATTTTTCTTAGTTTCTGAAAGTGGTGACCTGTATCTGTCCCCATTAATTTATAATCTACCTCCTGGCTTTTGCTTCGGTCCTATAGGGTTGTAGGAACATCATGGACTTTGATCCAGGAGAATTGAGTTCACATTCAAATTTGAAGTCTTACGAGTTTTGTGACTTTTGACAAGTTACTTAACATTTTCAGGGTGTTTTCTCATTTGTCCATGGGGACAATGACATCTTCCTTCAGTGGTGGTTATAGCACTCAAAGAGATCGATGCTGTGTAAACTGCAGAAATATATTAGATCCCCAATAAAAATTAGTTTCTATCTCTTCTGATATTTCATTTCCCATTTGTCCAGGGTTCTCTCATTTCTCCTAAGGTCATGAGACAGCCTAGAGCTGGTTTTTAGAATATTCAACTTCATTTTGCAACTAAAGAAACAATGAGAAAATAAAAGATTAAAATTTAATTACAAAATGCCCGCTCAATCACTCCAGTAGTACTTGGTGTGAAAAATTATAAATACAAAAGGTCTTGGCCACTCCAATACCATTCAACAGGAGAATGTATGCCCACAGAGAGTTTCATGCTAGGAATCATAATGTACCATAATGATGTGAACTGAACACACAATATCTTAATTTTACACATTTGACAAACACATGTGAAAACAGTGCCAGGGTTCCCCTAGGATCTTAGAGGAGTTTGGGCAAGTGGGGGACCCTGCAGGTTCATTAACTTCATTATAAATCTGCCTATGACTGTGGTTTGTAGAGAATAACTGCTTTATTTTTATTATTTAAAAATATAGATACTACAGTATTTGAAAATTTCACACCTTCTTCAAATATATTTTATCTCCTTTATTTCTTTCCTGCCTGCCCTACTTGAATTGGCATGTAAACTTGTGCATTCAGAGTAAGCGATGGGAATGTTGACTTATTTGAACTGGTGTGTGTGTGAGTGAGTGTGTGTGTGTGCTGCCTGAAAATAAAAAAAAAAAAAGTACTGGCATGCTATGTGGCTGCACACCAGCGCTATATACAAGAGATGCTTTTTCTGTCCAGGTAGATTCCTATAAAACTGGTGGAGAAGGCTACCATATGGAATAGCAGCAGAGAGATGAAACATATAACAAGAAGTGTGTAATTGATCACAGACATTTTAAAAATCAGTAGGTGCTGCAAGACTTCAGATAAAATGGACATCAGTAAAGGCTGACATGGTTCCCAATGTTATAAAAACAAGAGAGTCGCTTTTGGATTAAGGGAAATGATCTGGGTTAAGGGATCGTGCTACATTTGTTGAAGGACAGGGGTGAACTAGAGAAGAAACAAACGCACCACTTCAGTGGAGTGTGAGAAGATGATCTGCCTGCAGAGAGTGTAACCCGATGACAGGCTCTTCACACGCAGGCAGAGGTGTTTGATTTTATGTGTCTGGAAATTGCATGAGAAACTGAAGGCTTTTGAGAAATGCAGTGACAAAATGGCAGCGGCATAAATGATGGGTTGAAGTGGCGGGTGCTAGAGTCCTAGGGACACGCTGAGAAGACCTTGGCTTCATCTAGGTGAGAGCAACGGCAGCCTGTGCTGAAGTGGTGTATGTGGAACTGGAGACGAAGGGCCAGACAGAGAGAGAGGTTAACCTTGGACTTGTCAATTTTAATCTGATGTTGCAACACCTCCGATATTTACTGGACATGTCTGGACTGGAGTTTAAAGGTAAGGATAGGACAGATGATAGGTAGATCGATCGATGGATGAAAAAGACTCAACTGGTGCTGAATGCATACAAGGACAACTCTCCTATCATTAATATATATGGTAGTCTGAGCTTTCAGAATGACTGAAATAGAACAACACAATCTAGAAATAATTGATGAAGAACAGTATATGGGGTGTACGAAAGAGGGAGTGCTAATTCAAATAGCTTCGGAGTGTTTGATTGATTCTGAGAGAATGTGAGGTAGATGTCTTGCCTCGACTTCCCCATACCTATTTTTTCTTTGAGTTGGTCTTATCCAAAATGTACCTGTATAATATAAAATACGGTACAGCGTGCCTGCATGTCTGAGTTTAGGTACACATGTCTGTGTATTTTGGTTTTGGCCTCAAAGATGACCTTAGATACTAGAGGGAGACAGAGACAATAAATAAATATATATAACATTTTGGGATAAATCAATTGCACTTGGTTAATAACAGAATGTGATATTTTTAGAAATGTGATTTTAGTACAGTGAGATAGAAATGTCCCTCGGTAGAGGTGACATTCTAGTGGAGATGGGAATGATGTAAGGGAGTCATGTGACTGTCTGGAAAAAAGAGTTTTTCAGGGTGAAGGAAGAGCAATTTCCCAGAAACAGTGAAGAGGCCAGAGCGCATGGTGTGGAGTGGCTGGGGGAAGAACACCAGAAGGTGAAGTAGGAGAGGTGGGCAGGCCCCAGGCCCCAGGCCCAGTAAGGACTTCTCGGCCATGGAAAGGACTTTCTTTATTGAAGGGTTTTGAGTTGAGAGTGACAGGACATGATGGATGGTTAAAAATATCACTGTGGTTGCCAAGTTGGGAATACATTATGGGGGTGGGGGTGGGGCAAGGGTAGAAGTATGGAGGCCAGTTGTGAGGATCCAGGTTCAAGGTGACAAGGTGACGGTGGCTTGGCCCAGGTTGGTAGCAGCGCGGGTGGTGGCAAGTGGTCGGACTCGAGACGAATTGGGCAGGGAGAGCTGACAGAAGTGGCCGATGGGAGGAACGTGGAGGATGAAGGAAAAGGGGAGTCAAAGATGACGGCCACAAACTCAGATGAAAAGCGCACAGTGAAGGCGCTCAGTTTTGGATATATGAAGTGACTTTTGGCAAGTTGTTAAACCTCTCTGGACATCTCTCATTTGTAAAACAAGGATAAGAGGATGCACTTCATGGTGTTATATGAGCAGTAAATAATGCAAGAAAAGCTCTGCCAGAGGCTGGCACTAAATGTTAGGTGTCCAGCTAAAAGGAGATAGGAGGAAGTCGAGCAAAAACTTCAATCTCATGTTCTTTCTGAGTCTTAAAAAAAAAGGCTTAAAAAGTCTGTGCTCAAAAATGACCCCTCTTGTAGGAGATAGTGCTGCCGCTGTGGGGGAAAATGTTAGTTCTAAGTGTCACTTCCGTCACATGTGCCACCTCCAATAATTCTGATGGGGACTGTGACAGCATAAGTAAATCAGGAATAGTAGTGATGGTTATTAGAGAGATGTTCAAACTGAAATTAGGAGGCTTCAAAGGAGAGGTAGGGGTTTATATGTTAAAGAATTGCTTGAGGGGCACATATTCTGTGAGAAATGATAAAAATCATTAAAATCAGGAGGAAAATGAATAATCCAGTGATCATGAAGAAAATCACCACATATTTTACAAAGTATGGCTTGTGCCCTTCTGGACATTACATTATAAAGAAGTGACTTGTGGTCAACTTAGTACAATGAAAAAAGATAATTTAACTAAGGAAATTATAAATTCACCAATATTTCCAGGCAATTATGAGGAGCTGATTATGCCACCATTATTTTAAATCCTCACCTAAGGATATGTTTATTGATGAGTGACAGAGAAAGGGAGAGAGGGAGGGGGGGAAGGGAGAGAGAGAGAGAGAGAGAGAGAGAGAGAGAGAGAGAGCAATTTGCTTCCTATATACACTCTGACTGGGGATCAAACCCGAAACCTAGATATGTGCCCTGACTGGGAATTGAACCTGCAACCTTTTGGTGCACGGAACGATGCTCCAACCAACGGAGCCACCTGGTCAGGACTCTGCCCCCGTTTTTAAAATGACATCTGTGATCTTCACAACACCAAGCAGTGAATGGCTCCCAGTTTGTCAATAGGCTATGAAGAAAGAATCTAGGTGTATGAATGAATACAAGCCCAGAGGCCAAGATGTCTACACTCAGTCTGAACTTCAAAACTGAATAACCATCATTAGCTAGTGTTTCTCAGAAGAGGCGGAGTAAGGATGCTGTTTTTTAATGTGCATATCATTCAAAAACATGATGCTTTGCCTACAAGAGACATTTTAAACATGAAGTGTTACTACTACTCATATAATAAAGTAAAATTAAAAATACAATTTATGTTTATTTTTCAAGCGTGAAGATGATTATTCACTGTTTAAGGGAAGAGCTGCTTTTCAGTGACATTCAAATAGTTGGCCCCTACGCCAGGCTTTCACCGTTGGTTTTGGGGAATCTTTGATCTTTATGGAAGCTTTCAAGATTTTTGTATTGTTTGGTGGGGAAGAGGTGTTTTATTAGGTGTTTTTATACGCACTTCTTAGCTGAAGGCATTTGCTCTGGGTCACAGTCTTTTCGCTCCCTCTAATTCTCAGATACTTTCCTTTCTTTTTCTATTCTCACCACCTACTTCAGCCGCTCTTGGACCCGAATATAGTCCAAAGTTAGGCATAAATCAACTTGATGTTTATTATCACCTTTAAATAGATCTTAATTTTATTTAGCTTAACCTATATAAAAAAACCACCCTAAAATGAGAGAAATACTGTTTATAACCTTCAATCCAAACCTTGCTCATTTAGTCTTCGGTTAACGCTATTACTAATTTAAAAACTCTTTATGACATATTTATATATGGGATATACTATACAAATTGATATAGCGATGTCTATATAAATACATACACACATATATGTTTATATACACACACATATACAGATGTATACATTTATATGAGTCTATATACATATATAAATTTGACTTTGTTAATATCTATGTCATTTATTTTTCTATGTTTTTTCAAGTAAATATTCTATGACTTTTATAGTATTTGAAAATTTCTCTTTATTATAATGGGCATTCTTTCATACCATTGGCTCGTGTGTAATACATGTTGAACAATTTGGTCATATGAGCTGTACATATCTTAGATCTTGAGTTTCCATCCTTAGATGAACTCATAGAGAAATTGCCACACACATGTGCATGGAGGTACTTACCATAGTATTCCTAACAGAAAGTGCTGGTAGTAATAATACATAGTTGGAAACAACCTACATGCTTCTCAGTAGAATGAATAATAAATTATGGCACATGTATATAATAGCAGTAAGAATAAGTGATATTTATGTTTCAACATGAATAAATCTCAAAAATATAATTCTGAGCAAGGTGAGTTGCAGAAGAATCTTTGCAGTGTGGTACCACTGAAAGCTTTTAAATGTGCAGAACGATAATTACCATTGTAGCTTACTTGCACGTGTAATAAGAGCACAAAGTGGGGAATGATTAAACAACAAGTGAGGGACCAAGGAATTTCAAGGGAGTTGGGGAGGAGGCGGAGGGAGGGGCTGGGATCCAGGAGGGGCACACTGTGATTGTAAATTTTAAAATGGTAATTTTAATGCTTTGTTACTTAAGTTAGTGGTTGAAACATAGGTTTTCTGTGTCTCTAAAATGTTAATGAAATCTAAAATCTTGCTATTAATTGATAACATCTCTAAAACTATTTTCGGAGAAAAGATTTTTGGGAAGCAAAGACACCAATTTTAATTCGTTGCCTGAACTGTGTCCAATCAAACCCAATGAGTATATTATGAAAACAGAGACTTAGGACACACGGGACTCTGGGATCAAGTGTCCCAGGGTCCGACTGCACGGTCCATTAGCTACAGCAACATCACCTTCATTTTACAAAAGCAATTAGTACATGCTTCAGTCTTCAAAGTGAGCAAGGATTACCTACTCTTAGAAAGTTATTAAAAGCAGTTGGCTTTTGACCCTTAGAACTCAATTGGTAGGAGGTATGGGTCAGCTTTTTTTCTATCTTAATAAAAGTTGTCAGATGTCATTTTCCCGGACTCCATTTAAAAATAGAGACATTACTTAAGTTATTGTGATTCAAAACATGCACTTTTATGTAAAGACAAGTGGATAACTCAAGTGATGATGTTTTATTAACCAGTTAAAATATTTTAGGTCTGAACAGGGAGAAAATTCTGGACCAAGGAACAGAAAGCATGCACACACAGGAGGAATTATGCATTATGAGCTTATTAAAATCAGACGCAAACCTTAAGTACAACATGGGTGAAGAAAAAGTGCAGTCACAAAGGAAGTCTGAGAGACAGGGTCTGTGTGGGGCGGTGGTAGGGATTAATGAGGATGAAAAGCCACGAAGGTTCACTCGGGGAACACTTTGTGCAGCAAAGTGGGAGTGATGGTCAGGGTCACTGAAATAAAAACATTTTCTACAAAGTGGCCTCGGAAGAATGGGAGCTTGGAATGTGTGTGGTGTGGCCGGGAAGGTGGGTGCGCGGTTTTGACACCCTTGTCCTTGTTTCCCAGAGGGCAGAGTCAGCAGGCATGGTTTACCCTCACCCGATGTTAATGCCCTTTCTTTCTTTTCTTTAAAAGTTAAATGTTTATTTTTTTCTTTTCCAAGCCTATTAACACTTGGCTCTGAGGTACTGGCTAATCCTTGGGGTTTGCACTGAGTGGCAGGTCACAGACTGTTATTATTGTCTTAAATGGTGCAAAGGGCATTTGGAATAGATTTTCAGGCACTGCTGTGAGATGACTTCTCTGGATTCACCCTCCATGTTTATCTTCAGTTGTGCAATGACTGGGCTGTGCCAAAGAGCTTTGGCTGGAAACAGTCTTGGATTCTACATAATCAATTTATACAAATGATTACGGAAGGACTGATGGAAACCTTTATCCTCCCTTTTTACCCTAACCAAAAAAAAAAAAAAAAAAGAAAAGAAAAGAAAAAAAAAGAAGTTTAATTTTAAGTACAAATTTTATATACAAATTAGAATTGATTACTAAATGTGCGTTTCTTAAATTTATAATATTTAAGTATAAAATGTCCAGTGTTATTCTCACACTATTGCTATATATGCTGTTTGTATACAAAAGACATGAATAAGGCACACCCTTTGGGTTGTCTTGTCACCCCTCTACATTCTCCAACCTGGCACTGGTGGCTGGGGGCATGTTTTGTAGGTGTTGGCTTGGATGTGGCCTGTGGCCCCAGTGTGCAGAAAAGGGCCTCAGTTTCTCCTTGTGACTCAGTGGTGCAGGACTCTATGCTATTGGGTTATGGTTCTTAAAAAAGCTCCCTTAGAGTTCTAATATAATTAGTCTCTCTGAGAATAAGAAAATCAACCTATGAGAAATAAAACCTGAGAAGGCCCGATGATACCTATCCTCACACTGCTGTGGGTTTGCCCCATCTCCTCCCTCCCTCGCTCCCACTGGTTTGTCATGTCGCTTGTCCATCCAGCAGCCGCACATGAGTCAACAAGTGCGTGCTAATTTCATTTGGCTGCAATTCCCTAAATGAAATTCTAGCTTCTTGTAATGGTACAAGGGAAAGATGTTTCTGAAGTGACATGTTCAAACTTGTTTTCACCAGTGAAAAATTATAGTCCAAAGACTATCTCATCAGAGCTGAAAAACAATATGTGTGATGGCATCCTTTTAACCCGAGAGGGCTCCATTTTAAAAAGTGTTATTTTAAATGTAGCATATTCCAAAGGTAGATTAGAAATGTTCTTACTCATCTCATTTAGTTCTTTTTTTTTTTCTTTGCCAGATGTTTATGTCGGTGAGAAACCAATAACACCGTCTAGACCTCTAGGATATGGTAATCAAGCATGAGTGGAAAACATTCAGAGGTCACACTTCAATCTGGACCTACAACATCCTGCTATTCAAAACCAGATTAGAGATGATGGACCATGATAAACTGAACCCCGCTGAATAGCTGAGTCAGGATTTGAGAGTTGTCTGCAAAAAGCTAAATATGCCACAAAGAACCCTACAAGAGAAAACAAAGTCTAGACATCATTAAATGTGCTTTATCGCCACCTCTGTCGCGAGCTGTCAACAACCAGAGGCTGCACTGTGACTTTTGCATTGGCATCTGGTAAATCGGGAATCTTCCATCTTTTATGGAGCGAGGGCCCTTGCTTCCTGAGGGGGGTGTGTGTGTCTGTGTGCATGCTAATAATAAATCCCCTAAGAAGAAAGAGAAAGGAGAGAGCGAGAAAGCCATATGTGGTGTCAGGATGTTCAGAGATCACCAAACAAGAGTTCACCAAGGAATAATATGCCATGCTTTTTTTGCTATGTCTTGGTATTTTCATCGTGTAGAAGTCATTAATTTGTTCTTATTAAGAGCGTTTCAGTTCTCCCATTAAATAACTTTCCTGGTTGGAGGTTACGGCTATGGAGGATAAAAACCGACACCCCTCTGTTGTGACCCTGAATTCAACAGTAAGGTACCATTACGGTCACATGATGAGTCAGGGTCAGTCTCTTGGCACATCATAGAAATGGCGTTCTCATTCAACACTTCCTGGGCCACTCTCAGGCCCTTACAGCACGTTCCATCTGGAATGCATTGGAGTTACAGTGAATGCGAGGTGTGGCTCATCGACTGTCTCAAGAAGCACAGACCTTACCACTTCCCTGGGCATACTGAGGTAAAATCACAGTGGAGTACTGTGTATATTTTTATTTTTATTCAGTGGAGGGAGCGACCAGGTAATTCAGTCCAGTTGCTAGTGTGAGAACTTCTTCTAATGGTGAGGAATGTCCAATAACTTACCTGGCTGAACATATCAATGTTACTGTGAAAAAATTTTAATCTAAAATAGTACTTACATTTAACTGTTAACACACAGACACACACACACCCCACTCCTGTCACATTCTCATAGTGGCATAGAAGCTCTTTGCTATGACTCAAATGTTTTCATTTCCATGATCAATAGTGGAAAAGGGATAATCGCAACTTTCAAAGTTAGTTGTGTCAAGAAAATTTTCACTTATAAATAAAGTTTGTTAGCGGACAAATGAGCATGACTCTGACAAAGTACAAAAAAAATAGTGGTGATGAAATAGTGCGGATATCCTTTTGTTACATCGCACTTGGACCAGTGGTAAATTCACGCTTCAGAGAGGAGAGAGTGGGGAGAGAGACAAGGAGGGAGGAAGGGAAGGAAAAAGAAGGGAGGAAGTGATGGAGGAAGGGACAAATATTGATTGGCTCATGAAGTACCTTATAGTACCTGTCAAATCATGCCTTAAAGTCATATTTTCTCTGTAGGTTACTTTTTTCTTCCCAATGGACTCTAGACTACTGAAGTCCAGAGAGAGTTTTAAATTTATCTCTGTGTGTTTTCTACCACCTAGCATCATGTCTTTGACATAGTCAGTGCACAGTCAATATTAGCAAATTTGTATTTAATAAAGGATTATGTCCATCTAGTATCAAAACCTCTTTGTTACTTTTTGCTTCAGTGGATGCTTTATCTACCTTCTTGACTATACGGTGTAAGCAAGGTCCTACACTTGGTCTGTTTTAAGTCCCTTATTTGAAGATAAAGTGTTCAACCTCAAAAACTTTCTTGCTGTCTTTCATCCTTCCGCCTGTCTACATGGTAACGATAAGAAGTCATCATTAACTGGATACATGACCATATTGTGAACATTCCAGATATGTTGTAGGACTCCCGGTCAAGATGGAGGCCTGGGTAAACATGGCTCACCTCCTCGCACAACCACAGCAAAAATTACAACTAAAATACAAAACAACTACCACCCAGAATCATCAGAAAATTGAACTGAATGGGAGTCTTATAACCAAGGAATTAAAGAAGTCACATTCATCCAGAGGGTTAGGAGGGCCAGAGACACGGAGACGTGGAGATGAGGGGGGTGGGGCCCACACCCACGTGTGGTGGATTAAAAACCTGGAGGGATACCTCGGAAACGAGGGATTCCCAGCCCCACCCCAGACCACACAGCCCGGGGTTCCAGTGCCAGGAAGAGAAGTCCTTATAACTTCTGTGTGTAAAAACCAGTGGGGTTTGGGGTAGAGGAAGAAACTGCAGGATTCTCAGGCATCTCCTCTTAAAGGGCCCAAAACAGACTTGGAACTTATACAAACTCACTCCCTCCGGGCTCCAGCACCAGGGCAGCAGCTGGAAGGGCACCAGTGGCATACGGGGAGAAACTGAAGTGTCTGGCATCGGGGCGAGTGCTGGGGGACAGCTTCCTCCTGGACATGACCCCAGAGGCCAGGCAGTGGCCATAGTCCCTTTTCTGAGCCCTCCCCCACAGAGTGCCACAGATCAGAGACACCGTATCAGAGACTCCATCAGCCTGGTTCACACAGGTTACCCCACCCTGGTGATTACCTAAGCCTCTGCCCCATCCAACTTACTGGAGTGCTTTTCTACAATAGGCCACACTATTAAGACAGGGAGTCAAAGCAGCCCTACCTAACATGTAGAAACAAACACAGGGAGGCTGCCAAAATGAGGAGACAAAGAAATGTGCCCCAAATGAAAGAACAGAGTAAAACTCCAGAAAAAGAACTAAACAAAATGGGAATAAGCAATCTATCAGATGCAGAGTTCAAAACACAGGTTATTAGGAAGCTTAAGGAACTCACTGGGTATTTAAACAGCATAAAAAAGACCCAGGCAGAAATGAAAGTTATACTAAGGGAAATAAAGAAAAATGTACAGGGAATCAGCAGCGGAGCAGATGAAGCCAAGAATCAAATCAATGATTTGGAATATAAGGAAGAAAAAAAATTGACTTCCAGCTTGGTTCCATAAAAAAATTCTGTGGAAATAAAACAGATTTATTTATTAAATCTATTTCAGTTCCATAGCTCATGTATGTTGAAGTCTGAGAGAAGTCTTGTCTATAAATTGAGGTAAAATACAACTTCCAATTTTAGTTCATCCTGATTTTTGAATCAGTCAAGTGAACCTTATTTTCGATGGAGAAATATTTTAGACCTTCACACACTTCAACTGAAAAAAGGTCAGCATGTCATCTTACAAATGGGATTAGAGTTGTGACTTCATGGGCCTTGGGAAGTAACAGGTATTTGTCTCAGGAAGAGAAGGGCCAGCTTAGGGAGGGTGCATGGATTTGCCTGACCTTTCTATGCAGGGAGGACCTCCCTCGGTCCCGGGGGCGCTCCGACACTCGGAGTTCTTTACTTAGCTCACAGGTTGCACTGCTCAGGATGGGAGTTGGCCTATTGGGACCTGCGTAATAGTTTGAACTGGTGTTTCTCAATGTTTATACTCACATCCCATCCTTCCCACCTGCCCATGCTTTTACTCTCTCTTCCACATTTTGTAAGATGCAATTTTACTATGAAGACAATGTATTGATTGAACATATTTTAAAAGCTACATCTGCTCTTTCTGATACTGCCCCTTGCCAGTGTGTCTTCTCCCCCCACCCCCCTGAGGACCACTGGTTTAAAGGACAAATCAGTGATGAGTTTCACACGTCCCTCTGTGTCTGGGAGACACTGTGTAGTATCTTCCTTAATAAAACTGAGTTCACTTTACCCATATTGGCCCCCTTTTGAGATTAAAGGTAGAATTCAGATGTTGTATTTATGGCTGGTGGGCAAGCAATGTGTCTGTCTCATCTGTCATTCAGTGCCTGGCACCATGCTTAGCAAACAAGACGTTCTCCATACGTATTTGTGAGACTAATTAATGGTGAGCAACAGATGTGGATATTTCTGAGTTTTGTCCATGGACACTCACTGACAGATTTTCAAGGTCTTACCAGAAAAGACCCTAACTTAAAGAGGCATAAAAATAGTAGGATATACCTCTAACGATTATTTTGATGATTAAATGGGAAATGCCTTCAGAGCTCTCAGCATAGGTTCTGGCAATTAGTAGGCACTCAAATGATAACATAATTATCATTATTATATTATTTGTCATAAAGACTACATCCAAATGACAATAGCCACCTACTGCTAGGTGCCAGATTTAGTTCATATTACCAAAATATTTTTTTTTTGTTTTAATATATTTATTGATTATGCTATTACAGTTGTCCCATTTCCCCCCCCACTCCACTCCATCCTGCCCACCCCCCTCCCTCCCACATTCCCCCCCTATAGTTCATGTCCATAGGTCATACTTATAAGTTCTTTGGCTTCTACATTTCCTACACTATTTTTACCCTCCCCCTGTCTATTTTCCACCTATCATCTATGCTACTTATTCTCTGTACCTTTCCCCCTCTCTCCCCCTCCCACTCCCTTAATGACAACCCTCATGTTCTAGTTGTTTGCCTAGTTTGCTCTCGTTTTTGTTTTATGTGTGGCCGTTAATAACTGTGAGTTTGCTGTCATTTTTACTGTTCCAATTTTTGATCTTCTTTTTCTTAGGTAACTCCCTTTAACATTTCATATAATAAGGGCTTGGTGATGATGAGCTTCTTTAACTTGACCTTATCTGAGAAGCACTTTATCTTCCCTTCCATTCTAAGTGATAGGTTTGCTGGATACAGTAATCTTGGATGTAGGTCCTTGCGTTTAATCTTGGGTAATGTAATTATGATGTGCCTTGGTGTGTTCCTCCTTGGGTCCAGCTTCTTTGGGACTCTCTGAGCTTCCTGGACTTCCCGGAAGTCTATTTCCTTTGCCAGATTAGGGAAGTTCTCCTTCATTATTTGTTCAAATAAGTTTTCAATTTTTTGTTCTTCCTCTTCTCCTTCTGGCACCCCTATAATTCGGATGTGGGAACGTTTCAAGGCATCCGGGAGGTTCCTAAGCCTCTCCTCATTTTTCCAAGTTCTTGTTTCTTCATTCTTTTCTGTTTGGATGTTTGTTTCTTCCTTCTGGTCCACACCATTGATTTGAGTCCCAGTTTCCTTCGCATCACTATTGGTTCCCTGTACATTTTCCTTTGTTTCTCTTAGCATAGGCTTCATTTTTTCATCTGTTTTTCGAATAGATTCAACCAAGTCTGTGAGCATATTGATAACCAGTGCTTTGAACTGTGCATCCGATAGGTTGGCTATCTCTTCCTCGCTTAGTTGTATTTTTTCTGGAGCTTTGAAGTGTTCTGTCATTTGGGCCATTTTTTTTTTTTTTTTTGTCTTGGAGCGTCTGTTACTTTAAGGGGCGGAGCCTTAGGTGTTCACCAGGGCGGGGTAACGCTGGTCGCTGAGCTGTGACGATGTATGTGGGGGAGGGGCCGAGTGGGAGCAATGGCGCCCCCCTCACTCTCCTCCGGATTTCAATCCTTCACTCCGCTACCCACAATCAAACTGGGCCACTCTGGTGCTGGTTCCCGAGTAAGTGGGCCTGTGCACACTCTAGGCCCCTGTGGGTCTCTCCAACAACCTCTTCTGTGATGCTTGGAGTCTCTCCTGCTGCTGCCCCAACCCCCAGGGGCGCTTTCAATCAGAGGTTTGAGGCTTTATTTCCCGGAGCTGGAGCCCTGGGTTGCACGGTCTGCTTCGTTGCCTGCAGTTCGTCAGGTTTATCTATGGGCGAATTTGGTGCCGCGGGGTGCTACCCGCTGCTCTGCCTGCCCCACTCTCCGCCACTCTGAGTCCGGCCCTCTCGGTTTATCTGCGCAGATGTGGGGCCGCCGGGTCTGCTAGTGCTCGGACTGCCTGCGCCATCTGTCCCACACTCCGCCAGTCTCAGTCCCGCCACAGCCACGCGAGTCCTCTCCACCCCAGTGCCGTCTCCGCCCCTCCTACCAGTCTGGATGAATGTTTATTTTCTATTTTCTTGGTGTTGGTCCCCCTTGCTGTTCGATTCTCTGTCAGTTCTGGTTGTGCAAGGAGGTGCAGTGTGTCTACCTACGCCGCCATCTTGGTTCTCCGTACCAAAATATTTTTTAGTGTACATTACATGCCTAGTCTTTGGCTGAGCCTGAGAAGACCAACAGTAGCACTATAGTCATATATTGGATTATTGGGGCATAGATAACTTTGTTCTTTGGTTAACTTTTGTTAAGTCTTTACCAATAGTTCCCAGGAAATCTTCTAAATATCAGTGTTTATTCACAAGCAATGGGGGAAGCGCGCAGAAGGGTCGGTGCAAGCTCATCGTCACACACACACTTAGACACTGCTGGCACGTGCCCTCCAGCTGCTACATCCTCTTCCTTCAAGAACGACAGATTATAGGAGACATACAGATGGCCAACAGGTACATGGAAAGATGCTCACCGTCACTAATTTTCAGGGAAATGCAAATCAAAACCACAATCGGGTATCACCTCACATCTGTTAGAGCAGGGGTGTCAAACTCATTTTCACTGGGGCCACATCAGCCTTGCGTTTGCCTTCAAAGGGCCAAATGTAATTTCAACTAAGGAGTAGTTACATTTATACAGTCCTAAAATTATTTCGGCCCTTTGAAGGCAACTGCAAGGCTGATGTGGCCCCCTGGTGAAAATGAGTTTGACACCCCTGTGTTAGAGCGACTATTATCAAAAATACAGCAATAACGAGTGTTGGTGAGGATGTGGAGAAAAGGGAACCCATGTGCACTGTTGGTAGGAATGTAAATTGGTGCAGCCACTATGGAAAACAGTATAGCGGTTCCTCAAAAAATCAGCACTAGAACTACCAGATGATCCAGCAATTCCACTCCTGGGCATTTATCCAAAGAAAATAAAACCACGGATTCAAAAGGTATACGTACCCTCATGTTCACTGCAGCATTATTTACAATAGCCAATATATGGGAACAACCTAAATGTCCATAGACAGATGAAGAGGTAGAGAAAATGTGGCAGATATATATAATGAAACATTATTCAGCCATACATAAAGAATGAAATCGTTTCATATGCGGAAACATGGATGGACCCTGACACCATTATGCTAAGTGAAATAAGTCACACAGAGAAAGAAAAATGTCCTATGATCTTCCTTATAGGTGGTGGGCGCTAAAAAAGCAAAGCCCAACACAACCAAGCTCATAGACACAGAGAACAGACTGGTGATGGGGGGAGGGGCCGAAAGGGGTGGAGGGAGCTACAGACTTCCAGCTATAAAGTGCAAAGTCATGGGGATGTAACGTCCAGCCTGGTGACTGTGCTTGATAATCCTGTATCGTGTATTTGAAAGTCACTAAGAGAGTAAATCTTAGAAGTTCTCATTACAGGGAAAATAATTTTGTAACTATGCGTGGTGACAGATATTAACTACATTTATTGTGGTGATCATTTTGCAATATATACAGTTACCAAATCATTATGTTGAATACTTGAAACTAATATAATGTTGCATGTCAATTACACCTCAGTGAAGGGAAAAAGAATGACAAATTATTATTAAAAGGGGCTGGAATGAGAAATTGGAAAACACAGACGAAGACAAGTTTAACTTGAATCTATGCCTTAATAATTCCTCTGGAATAAAGAACTTCCAGGAATGTTCTTTTAAATCCAGTTTTGGCTTCAGATCCTTTAGCAGAGTTATGACTAATTAACATACCCTTCCTACCACACCTTTGACTTTGGACACATCTCATTATTTGTGTATAATAACCTTTGGAAAAATATGCAGGCTGCTTATACAGAATATTTCAAATGAAGAAAGTTATAGAAGTCTTGCTCCAGAAGGAGAGCCATGAAAAATATCCCTTTCAAGTGCAACCTTGACATTTAACATACTTTTTCCCATACCAGAGCAGGGCCACGTGCTTGAAACCCCAGCTCGCTGGTGCTGCTGCTCTTTTCCATGTTTGGCTCCATCTATACAGCAATTTTCAAAGCAGGTTCCAACTCGCTTGGGAAGACTTTCAGATATTGTAGATCTGGCCTGACAGACTCATGTGCAAGGACTGACTCCTTCGTTAATGTGCAAAGCCAGTTGTTCTCAAGTCACTTCACTTTGGAGCTCAAGGTCTGCATAAAAATCACCTCCATTACAGCCTTCTTCATTTTTCTCCAGATGTACAGAAATAAACTCCACGTACCATTAAAATTTTAACCTTTCTTTTCTATATTTTGGACTGGTTGAACTGGTTTTGCCAAAAAATTATTGTAGTGTCACACTAAGAGGGTGAAGCTTCCAGCGAAGCCGGGAAGAAGGGACAAGGAAGCGGGGTTATTAAATCCAAACTGATGGCATGCTTGTTATATGCCACTGACTCTCCTATGCACTCTGCACGGCCGCTCATTTAATCCTTAGAACAATTCTGTGACAGAGTACTATTGTCATCCTCTTTACATTGCTGAGGAATAGACTGACTTGCCCAGAGTTACCAGTGCAAGAGCCGGGATTCAAACCCGGGCTGTCTGATGTCACAGCCAGCTTTCTTAGCCACTCTTTTCTCTCCTCCAAGTTGGCCTCAACATCAGCATGCCCCTCTTATATTGGAAATAGTGGCATCTAATTTAATAGATACAAGCTCATGTCTACCCCCAGGTATGTGTGTCTCATGAAGCATCATTAGTGGTTGTCTCTGAGACCTTTTAAAAGGTTATATAGTGTTGCACATGTCTAGGGAAGTCTTTGTTTACTGGAGGAGCCTGCATAGTTTCAGGCATGCATCACCCTTGATTAAAAGGCATTACATATGCCCTTACTTGCTTGGCCCTGTGAAACCAATGAGCAGAAAACAGTTCACAGGAGTCAGTGTTTGTGGTTGCCTGCCATGGGACGTGGGCCAGGACTCTTGATGCCCCACAGAACCGAGAGCCAATGTATCACCGCGCACATCAAGTTTTCCTTTTGCTAGTGAACTGGAGACCTGGTCAGCTGAAACATAAAAATTTATTTCACAAAAGACAGAAGATGCTGAAGAAAACATCCCAGGGGGATCCTACCTGATGCAGATACTTGAAGAATTTATTGTAGGTCTACTGAATCTCATCTGGATCGAGCTTTGTCTAAATTTCTCTGCCTTTTTTACAGGCAATTCAGTTTTTCTTCCTTCTCTTACATGTTTAGCTATAGAAGTCGTGCCACATGTCTTATAACAAGCTGAGGCATTTAGGTTTTTCCCTTATATGTCATGTTTCCTTAATAGAAAGAATGATTGAATAGTTTTTTTTTAAATCATTGTGTTTTGTACTATATAAGTTGTCCTTACCGTATTAGATGTTAAGTAAAGACTAATATTTATATTCTTTTTTGGTTTCTTTATTCATTCCACTTTCCAAATAGATGCATGCATAGTCTGGGCTTTGCCTTACTTTCAGTCTCTGTCTCCTTCTAGTCGGAATTTTAGTTTCTTTTATTTTTGCATGGAGGCAGTCTTGCTAGTGCATCATCCAAAGTCATCAGTGGAGCTTTGTCAAACATATGCCAAGGAATTCCAGCCATCTCATGTATGACAGCCCAGTATCTCAGTCTCTGAGTGTTTTTGATTACAAGTATTCGGAAGTCACAGGAAGTATTAAGTGGCGATTCTTAATCTAGGGTCTCTGGATAGAATTCAGGGTGTCCATGAACTTGGATGAGGAAAATTTCATTTCTTGTTTCACTAAATTCTAACTGAAACCACATTCCTTCCGATGATGACTGTTGACAAGCTGCTTCCCCCTCCCCCCATGCCATGGTATTAGCTGTCCCTGTGACTCTGTTACCCAGATGAGCCAGACTTTCCCATTCATTGGAAGTTGTTGCAGAAATCACAAAGTATTTCTCACACACATCCCTGCTGCACAGTTAGGGTAGTTGTCAAACCTGCCCCAATCCAGACACTCGTGGGCCATCGCTGGCCCTGGTCAGCCATGCAGCCGGAGAGCTGAAGGTTTGCACGGTGGTGACCTGGCTGCGGATGCTGGTCCTCAGTGTATTCCCTATCTATAATGGTTGGTGGCAGGAGATGAGTCACAGACTGATGTACAGTTTAACGCTCGTCCTCTAGCTAAACAGTAACAATCTGCACACTGGGATCTTTACAAAATACTTAATTTATATTAACTTCCTCATATTTTAAACAGTGGTCTATTCTATAATTCCCTCATGTTATATTACTAAATTACAACTTTGTGTTTTGAACACCTTGATAAGTATTTTCATTATTATTGGTTTTCTTTATAATTTTTGTGTATTTTATTTGTACATTAAAAATATTGTTCTAAGCAATGGCCCACAGGCTCCACCAGAATGCGAAAGAGATCAATTAACACAAAAAAGGCTAAGAACCCCTACGTGACCCTATAGGAAAGGATTAAGGGGCAAGAGGTTTTCAGGAACGAATGCGCCCTGACGCCAAGATGTCCATGTACTCAAGGGGGGGCGGCAGCAGTTGATACAGAGGTGGGGAGGACACAGAGGAAGTGTAAGACAGAGAAGGGCCGCCGACCCCATCTGTCACCCACTGTCAACTTCAGAGTTCCAATTCCCTGGGAACTCAACGCCATCCTCCGCTCTTAGGAAAGAAGGCCGCTTCCCTGTGGGGTTGGCATGAACGGCTGCAGAGAGAACAGGAGTAAGGGAGCCCCTGTGGGTTGTGTCTCTGGGCGGAGAAACACAACTACGCTACATATAAAGGCACTTGCAATTAAACCAGTCTGTTCTGTCACTCCTACAACTTGAAGGCCTTGTTCCAGCAGCAATTCTGTGTTTTGTTTATATAAGGCTGTGGGTCCCTAAATGTAACAGACAAAATTCCTATTTTTTTATGTAAGGGAGTTTAAGGTAAGGAGAGGTAAACGGTGGTTTTTGTACATGACATCATTTGAGGCAGAACCAGGAACTCTTAAGTTATGTAGAATGTGTGTGTGTGTGTGTGTGTGTGTGTATGAGACAGAGAGAGAGAAAGAGAAAGAGAGAGGCTGAGACTGACTACAGAGAAAAGATCCTAACAAGGAAAGTGAAAACTCTGTCTCAGGGCCAAGCACTCCAGTCAGAGTAAACCTGTGGACACAACTGAAAAAAGCACACACACACTTATCTAAAATACACAGACACAGACAACAGTGTGATGGGGGCTGAGGGTAGATGGAGGTGGGCAAAGGGGGGGACTGGGGATGGAAAGAAGCTTTGCTGGGGGTGATGGCACATGATGCTGTGGGCAGATGATGTTTTACTGAGTTGCACACTTCAAACCTGTAGGGTGTGGGTCACCCCAATAAACTCAATAAAAAAATAATTTTAAAAAAGAAACTGAAATCTCAGATTAACTTTTGAGAAACTAGATAAAAGTCATAACTCATGAAGGTAATGATCATCATAGAAACAATGTGTCAGGAACTGTTTACAGAAGTGCTTTCCTGTAGAGGCTATAAAACACTTTGTAACTGTCACCTGATTAACTTCAAAACAAAAAGTGAAGCGGGGGGTTTGGACTTTCTCTTGCCCTCCATCCTGCAAAGTAGTTTGATATATAATAATGACTGCACTTGGCCTTCAGAGAAGTGACTTTTTGTGGATAATTGACAGCTATTATTTAGCCTTTGGTCAGCAGGAGGGTTGGGTGCAGGGGAGAAGTTTGAGGGAAAGGACAGAAACAGGTGCTCTTGAGGCCGGGGTATGAGCCAAATCGGTCCCCATTTGACAAGCACTGATTGAGCACGTGCCAGGCCCAGGAGAGGACACGGAAAGGGTCTGAGTCCTCAGTAATCCGAGTCAGCGGTGGCAGCCAAAGCCCTCTGTTTGCCAGTACAGGACCTGAGTTCTCTACTGTGTGAAGTACCTGAGAGGTCATACTCATCTTAGAAAAACTGGGCAACATAAAGAATTTCTTCCTTCAGTGGACCTGGAGCAGCAAAAATCCTATGTGCTATGAGAGACGTGGAAATGTGTGATTTTTCATCACACATAAAGTGTTTTTCATCTGATGCTATGTTTTGACTCCATGTAGACCATTATTAGTACATACAGACAGAGGATGAGACAGAGACAGCAACTTGCCAGGGATCACATCCTTATTCTAAGAAGTCAACAGCTGTCAAAAGCTCCTCATTTATGAAAATATAAGGGGAAGTCTGGGACGCAGGAATGTTTGCGTTAGTCTTACTTTCAAAATAAAACACCATGCCACATTAAGATATTTTTGTGTTATCTTTACAAGACATTATTTGTGGAATCTTTCCACTTGTGACAATGAACTTGTCAAAAAAGACAACAATAAGGCAATCACCTTATATTTTTTACGGTCACAAAATTATAGTTGTAGATTTTATACTCCCATATCTTATTTCTTAAACTTCCTCTAGCCAATTACAAATTGTTAGCAGTAGACAACACCCCTTAAAAAGACCCACTTTATTGGAATGTTGGAATTCTTTAAGAGGGCACATTTTACCGTAAAGTCCTACTAAAATGGTTAAATTGAGAATATTTTGCTCTATCTCCCCTACTTATGGCAAAATAACATTACTTACCATAGTCTCTCCCAGTCCTGGGCAATAGTGTTTAGTTTAACCAAAAGACTGTTATGAGCTTTAGGAAAAATTTACAGCCTAAGTATAGGCTTCTTCGTCATCTGCTTTATCACAATCACAAACCTTACACTTCCCCTTTTCCAGCTATGTCAGGACAATTGTGTGAGAGTCAAATGACCTTTTATCAAGAACACACAGCACAGGAGTCTGGATTGACACTTGAAGGCCACTTCCAATTCTTTTAACAATACAGAACTTCGGTGTACGAAAAACAACTGGATCGACCAAGAGGGTTAATCTCTGAAGGAAAACATAATCTCTGACCCATCCATGTAGACAACACCAGCATACAGACTTAGGATGCAAACGAGAAAGAGCCATTCGACACTGTTGGGAGACCTTTCTGGGATGTGGAATTTTTTGTTTGCCTGAGCTGCTATTCAGTATCAAGTGATGAAAATTCCTAACACCAGAACCAGGCAGAAGTTCCAGTTCCCTTAGTGAACCCCTTCAAACACAGTCTGCCACTTGGTTGCTGTCACATGAGCCCCAGAACGTTTGAACTGCACCACTGTGGTTATGTTTTATTATATTTCCAATGCCTGCCTCTGGCATACCTGACACCCTCTTGGAACTCAGCGCAGCTCCAGGCTGCCAGAGGAAATTCCAGCGCTTTGACTGGGCAGCGCAGACTACTCTCCCGACACAGCCCTTCCAGGCCCCTCTGCTGCACCCATGCCAGGTCACCTGGGACAGGCCACCTCCTCAGCTGACCCTCAGCAGCCCACAGAGCCCCATGCTTCTGCTTGTGGCTGGTCATCACCACTGATTTCCTGATAGGCAAAACGACCTTGCTTTTGTTTTCAAGGTTAACCCCCCCCACACACAAACATCTCTCATAAAACCTTATCTAGAAATAATCAAACAGAAGCATCAGAGGGGAGAAAAACCCCAAACCAAAAGAGCAGAAGCGTTAGGTATCAGAGGAACGGAGATTAAAATCAATGCCGTGACAGTGATGAACTTCACCCAGCTAACGAGATCATAAATTATTCAAGTTAATAACTGTATCTATGTATGTAATTGTTTTCCTTTTAATAGCTCCCATCCCCCCTCCTCCCCTTCGCCCCTCACCTGCCAGCCTTCTGTCTCTGGTGTTTTTCCAAATAACGTCCAGAGCTCTGGCCGTGGAGTCTCGGATGTGGTCACTGAAGGACCTCCGGAGAGGGGCTCGCTGGGGCCGCGCCATCACGTGGGCCTCAGGGTCCCCCATCCCTGCAAAGGACTTCAGTGCAGCCCTGGCGCCACGACCATTCTGCTCAGCTCCTGTTACAGACGTCCTGCCCCGGCTGCCGGCTGCGGCTCTGCCAGGCGGTGGGGCTGCTTGCACGCCCTGCCCAGGGACGTGGACGGGGACCGGGACAGGGTCGGGCCGAGCAGCCAGCGAGCCCTGCGCCGTCAGGAGCCCGGCATTGCGGCTCGCACTGCGGCCGGGAGTGCGCCGACTGCAGGCAGCCTCCTGGACAGCCGCCAAGCGCAAGCTTGTGCGCCTGCCACATCTGGAAAGGCTTACAAATGAGCCAACGACACACTCGCTGCCTTCGTGGCTATCGAGATGATTCTAGCTTCCTGTGTAATCAAATCACTTGACTAGGTCCCTGCTTGGCTGTTCGTCTACTAAATAACATCTCTCCTTTCCTGCCAATCCACATAACCTTGCACTTTGAAGGAAAGGCAGGGCGGAAGGCAAAAAAGTGATAGAGGTTGAGGAAGGGTGGCAGGTAGGGTGCTCTTTCACTTTCAAGGTTAATTCTCTTTCACATTCGCATTTGATTACCTCATTTGTGTCTTGTTAACTCATGGTTTTAGAGTAGGATGTTTAAGAGACAGAGTTCAACCTTTAGTCGCGGGTGTGGGAAGGAAGCTGTACAGTGGCCATGAGCATCCTGCTGACCAGTCTGGGTTCTCTCTAGGAAATGGGTACCCGAGTTCTAAACAAACTATTAATCAGCTCCTCAGATTTCCCCTCTGAAGAGGCTTCTACTTACAGTCAGTGGTTTAATCAAATAATTCTTGGTTTTGCCTCCAAATAAGGTTCAGATGTCTCCTAGTTCTGTGGATCTTTCAGTTCCAAGTAAGCAGACGTCATCATTGTAACTGCCCATCAAAATTCTCCCCCAAACAATAAAAAAGTGCCAACACTGTGAAATCAAAATATGAGCCAACTGCTTCTTTTGCAAGATAGGTCAAGTTTCTAAAATGCCAAATAAATTTATTTCTCTGCCAATGAATTTGGCTGATTTTCTGCTTTTTATTGCATTTTTAACCTTCTTTTTTGCTCTTTCTTAAACCCTATCTTATAACTTTTCAAGTTTTGGCACGAAATATCTAAGGGCTGGTTCATAACCTTTATAAAATTAAATAATGCTGTAAAATCACTTGGTAAGTTGCCAGATACCAAACACATTCTAATCATTATCATAATTATTTATATTCATAAAACTATTTTCAACCTACATTGATCTCTGGAGTTTCCAAATTTCTACAGCATGCATCCTTTTTCCCATCAACTTGGACAACTTAATCATACAAAGAATGATAATTAAAATAGTAAGAAGGTGCTCACAAGTTACGAGTAATACTGGTACTGCTGCTTGTTAGTAAACCATGAGTCCTAGATTGTATTGTTTCCAAACTGTTAAAGCTCATGAGTACCCCTGACACTGTGGTTCTTGGTAGACATCTACCCCTTTGCCTTACTGCTGGACAGGGCGTAGATAGGGAGGCAACGAGCACCCACTACTGGGGTATAAAGACCTTGGTGCCTGTGATAGCCAATACCAAGGGAAAATTTCCATTAAACAAAAAGTGATCACTTAACACTGGGGTCCCTTTTAAACAAAATGTGTGTGTGTGTGTGTTTCCCCTTTAAAGAAATCCAAGTGCCTGGAAGCAGATTGATGCATTTCCTGGTCAGACAGAACAGGTGGACATGGACCCCCTTTTGCAGAGGAACAGCAGGAAGTACTCACAGCACAAGTACTGAACCGAACGCTGTGCCAGGCATGAGGATGCTGAGGATAAAGAAGATAGCAACTCAGCCCTTGAGCAGGACAAACCACACTGAACGCAAATAATTTCAAAATAATGTAGTAAGTTCCATGATAGAGCATGTGCAAAGTGTTACTGGGCACACACAGAAGGGAAAAAAAGCATAGCAAGGATTCCTAACTCTTGCTAGTCACTAACCTCACCTAAATTTCTAACCTGGATCTATGACAATGTCAGGGATACACAATCATCCCTAGTATAAATATCAATAGCTGATTGCGTGAGTCATGAATGATGACTGACTATAATGGCTCAAAGCTTTGCTCTATCTAAACGGAAAGGAAAGGGGAGAAATAAAGGGAAAATAACATTTACTGAGTACCTACGACATACCACAAACCCTACTAGCACTGTTTATAAGCCCACATATAGAGATAAACCAGTACAGGTGTAATATCTCTTCTTCAGAGATTAGGAAGCTGAAGCTTAGGGAGAAGAAACTTGAGAAAGGTCACACGATAAACGGCAGATCCAGGATTCACAACCAGAGCTGTCTGTGCCTTGAGCTCATTAAGTCTTCAGTCAATTTCTTTGGTCATAAATTAATGATTATTGATGAAAATGATCCATTATTAGTGTTATCTAGGCTCAGTTCATACTAAGCTATGGGCCAAAACACCTTACTCTTAGCCAAATAAAATCATCAATTGGACCCAGGATGTGGTGAAGCATGGGTCTCAGGTGGGTTTTGGGAGGTCCCAGCTATGGCAACCAAAGGGCATGAGCCAAGACAACCAAGGTATAGTCAAACATACATTTTAATGATAGGACACCAACATCTGGTCTCCAAAGTGTTCCCAAATGACCCTCCTTCTTTTCCAAGATAATACTTCTTGTTCTTTGTAACTCATTTCAGCAGGTATTGGAAAAATCTACTTATTCTAAAACAGGTTTCACTGGTACGTTGATCCACAGACCTAACCTATCTAACAGGTTTTATGTTTTTTTTGAAGGAAATGTACCAACATAAATGTAACTTTTATTGGCAGACTATTGGGGAGTAGGAGCACAGCTAAATGTTACCCAGCAGAAAGGGCTTTGATCGATGATTTTACCAGAGTCCGACATAGGGCTAGCAACCTGACCCTCATTTTTGAAAACTCATTAAGTCCAAATTTCATTGCAAGGATATTTCAACTCATTATGGATGAATTTCAGCCACATATCATGGGGACGGTGTAAAAATCACTTTAATCCACAGTCAATTTTAAATGATTCTTTTTTTTTTTTGCTTGCTTGCTGTATTTATTGGCCATTAGAAATATTTCACACAGAAAAATTGCTCTGTAGAATCCACTGTTTATAGAATAATTTCCCAAGTTGTACTTCTACAAATTTTAAATAATCCAAGTCTTTTTGAAACTGTGAGAGGTGAGGGCAGTATGTGATAATTAGTGTTGTCTCAACTTGGCCGATGGGGACAGTGGGAATATGAGAAGTCTGCTGGTTTCTCTCAAGATCCCACTGGGAATTATAAGACAAAATGAGAATAGCCACATAATGCTTTGACAGCTTCTCACTTCCTTATTTTTTATGATAAAGAGCTAGTTTTAGCCATTGGTGGGGTTGCTCTCTGACCTGGGAGAGCTTTGCAAACTCTTCCAGATCCCTGGAGAGCAGAGATTCTTGTATAGTCAGCTAGAGATTCCGGCTCAAGTATGCCTCTCATATTTTCCATCTAAGAGAAATATTTGGCAGTGTATTATAAATTTTATCTAGTTTTGTCTAAGTTATAAATTTTGTCTTCTTACTGCAAACAAACATTTTCATGTCATAGTGTTTTGAGGTCCCATTTGCTTTGATCTAATGTTAGGGATACCTTACTGTCCATGTCTGTGTAGCCTAAGAGTGGTCTTAGGGCCATTCCACTTGCTGGTGCAACTCATTGGAGCCTTCTTTAGGGCAATTAGAACATTCAGGACTACCCAAAGGGCTGGGAGTTTCTATCAAAATAATGTGAACAATGATGGGAAATGGAGAGTTTATTGAGTCACTGCCACACTTGGATTTGGGTCTTCGGCACGGAAAGGAAATTATTAAAACTCTATTTGGCTGAGCCCTGTGAGCAATCCAGCCCTGTGTCAGCACATCAGGCTCAGCGAATGGTGATGCCTACACAGGCGTAACAAGTCTGCCTAAGGGGTGGTAAGTCCACGAAAACAGAGTTCTCCACTGCGTGGGTATCCAAAAACCTGCGACAAAGAGAATTCATGGTATGAAGCCTCTGTCACTCTGAGGAATGTGTATTTTCTGTGTACTCCCATTAATAACACCTAGACTGTAGGTTATGTATTGCAGGTGATTGTTCTGATTTTGAAATGTTCATTTAATATGACCATCTTCAGCACATTGTTCTGGTACACGTAGAAATTTTACTTCTTTATTTGTTTGTACATCTGCAACCCTAAGGATTACGTTGAATTTAGTTGATAATCTCCTTTATGATAAACTCTGTTAAATGTTCTTAACTGGAGGGCTTAGGTGAAGGTTGTTTATACTGCTTGTTAGGTATCATTAAATTTATTCAATAAATAAATTTTATCTCCAACCTGTGGGCAGAGGAGATTTCCCTTAGAAGGCAAAAAGAAATCCTTAGAATCTATGTCTATATTTATGCATATAGCTCTTTAAACATTTATGTTTTTATCCAATGTACAAAGCCCACAAGTACAGTAAACTATGGATATGTTATAGATAATTATAACTATATATTGGGGTTTTTACACTGAGGAAGTTTTACTAACAGGAGTTAGTAATCAAAGAAGTTTGGACTTTCTCTGCAACTACTGATATATACTGAAATCACACTGTCTTTCAGAGAGAGATAAATGTGGAGGAATACTGTCGAATGAATACGTGACAGCAGGCTGTGGAATAGCATAAGAAGTAAATATTAGGAACAAGAGAAGGAAGGACTTCCTTTTCTTCCTGACTGGTGCAACAGTACCTTATTTCCTTTTTCACTGCTGAATCTCATTACTATCTATACTTTCTGAAACAAAATTCTTCATCGAGGCTGAGAAAAGTCACCTGTGAGAAAGCAAACTGCTACAGGCTGAAGGTTCGTGTTCCTCCCAAATTTGTCTGTTGAAATAGAATCCCCAGTGTGAAGGCATTAGAAGGTGGGGCCTTTGGGAGGTAATTAGGGCCTGAGGGTGGAGCTCTCCTGAATAGGATTAATCCCTTTATAAAAGAGACCCCAGAGGGCTAATCTGCTCTTTCTGCCAAGTTGGGACACAGGAAGAAGATGGCCACGTCTGCAGTCTGCAGCAGGAAGGGGGCTTCACCAGACACTGAATCTGCTGCCAGTGCCTTGACCTTGGGTTTCCTAGTCGCCAGAATGCAAGAAATAAATTTCTGTTGTTTATAAGCCACCCAGTTTATGGCACTCCATTATAGGAGTTTGCTAAAGAGGGAATTGACTAGATTGGTGATGATTCTGGTCCAGAGTGGTAGATGGGTATGATCGGTATCAGAATCACATGGGCTTGGGCCTCACCTCTCCTATAGGAGTGGAACAAAAAGGGTGAATAACTCTACTGGGTAGACAGTCTCATTCCGCTTCTAAAAAACATATCTCAACAGAATCTTAACTGTTAACGAATAAAACTGGTTGTTTTTATACTTTCCTTAAGCTATTTTCAAGTTGCTTTTAACATGTTTTTTTTGGAATTGTTCATTTGCTTTGGTTACTCCTCTCTAAATTATTTCTTTTCCATTTTCTTAGTTGCCTCCAGTTCTCTATCCTGGAATTCTGGGCAGAGAAACAGGAAATGAAAGATACTAGAGAATGGAAGGAAGAAGTAGTGATGCACCCCAGAAACTCCCCTCTATGCAATGACTTCAGATTTTCTTTTATGTCATGAGGGAAGGAAGGTTAAAGTATTTTTAATTTCTATAGAAAAATCAACACGGATATCCCAGCAATACCAATGTTAAAGAAATAATACACCTATGGTTTACATTGCCTTAACAAAGAATAGGATCTCTAGTGGTAAAATAAGTTTTAGATACAACTATAACTTAAGGAAAAAAATTTTCCTTTCTGTTATTCTTCATTTTCTTTTATCTTTCTGTCTTCCTTTTATCCTTTTATTCTCCCATCCTTTATTCTTTAAAGGGTAAAATTCCAACATATTGTTAATTAAAGGAGTCCAGCATTATGATATAGAATTTCAGTAATATAATTTCTCTGCTCAGATTCAGAGTATATGATGACTACTTGAATTGTTTTTAAATTGTGTTTATTCTAATTCCTATAGCTAATTTATACTTCTTTATATTGAGATTGGGCTACCCTGAAAACAACCATTTGCTGATTCTGAATTATAAGCCTTCCTTCTGAGGAACAAACAAAAAATACAAATATTTGAGTTTACCTTCATGTAAATTTACTTCCATGAATCCCATAAAGAATGCCAGATGTGATTATCCTTTGGATTATAACAATTATCAATAATCTCAAATATCATGCTACGCTAATAATAAAATCAAAAGCAATTATGGGTAATGGTTGGGTGATGCCCTGAAGCATATACAGTCAAGGATAGTTTAAAAGTCAGACCAAATGGGAACCCAACTATTTTTCTACGTTAATATAACCTATTGATTATATCCTTCCTACCATATTTTTAACAAATATCATATGGTAATCAAAAGGTTACCAGTACCAATAGGCTCAAATGTTTTTGTAAAAAGCTGTTTTACATGTTGACTTAGCTTTTGTCCATGAAGGGATCTTGCTGATACTCACATACAAAACAAGGTATTACAGGAATTGCACACTAGGCAATGCAGAGCTGTGATCTTAGGAAAAAAGGAAAATACAGATCGTACTGCTCTGGCGTAGTTTCTGGGCCACAGGGCAGAGAAAGGAAAACCAAACATAACCTGGCAGTCTGGAGGAGACAGAGATCAGAGCTGATGGAGACTAAGGCAGCTAGAATTTGCAGGTTAGGTGCCAAAGAAGAGGGAGCAGTACAGAGAGTGGGCTCTGTGGATCTGCTGAGGGGTCTCCCAAGCTTTTGACTGAATACTGGTCTGCACAGGTGTGCGAAGCAAGTCTCCCGAGCTGGGGAAAGAAGTTTGGAGGTCAGTAGGCAGATTAGCTCCTGGAGCTCCCACAGGGCTGGGCTTAGTTTCTGTTCCCTCCAGCAGGCGTCAAAGGCCTTCATGCAATACGGGGCATTGGGTGGAACCCTCGGAGGAGTCATGCCTCAGTAGTGGGGCTACCTTTATCCTAGGATAACGACTGCTCTGCACCTTCCAGCAGAAGGAAGGAAACAATAAAGATAAGAGCAGAAATCATGAAACTGGTTATACGAAAAGCTCAATAAAATGGATTAATCTCTAGACAGATTAAGTAGAAATAAAAAGTGAGTTTAGTACGGTTACAGGTTTCAAAGTCAACATGCAAAAATCAGTTGTATTTATATATACTGCAATGAATAATTAATAATTAGAATAAGGAAGTACTAATTACAACATGATCAAATAATATGAAATACTTACAGTTAATAATATCTGTACAAAACTTGTACATTGAATGCCATAAAACATTGCCCAGAGAAATTAAAATCCTAAGTAAATAGATATACCCTGCTTCCAGAGCTGTAGACTCAATAATGTCAGGATGTCAATTCTTTCCACATTAATCTATAGAGTTGACATAAAACCAGATGAAATTCAAGTAGGATTGTTTCCGGAAAACTGTCAAGTGGATTTTAAAATTTATATGGCAATACAAAGAATCAAAATTAATCAGAAAGATTTTGAAAAAGAAAAGCAATGTTGCAGGATTTATACTACCTGACTTCAATACTTATTCTACATGCACAGTAACTGAGATGGGATTACTGCTTGCAGGCTTGCCACATAGACCAATGGAACAGAGCGAAGATTCCAGAAATAGGTGCATAGTACCTGCTCAGCTGATTTTTGATAAACATGCCAAAGTAAGTCAATTGGGTAGGATGATCTTTTTCAACATATGATGCTGGATAACCATATGGGAAAAAAGTGAAACTTAAACCCTTACCCTGTACCTCACACACGCACATTAACAACTCAATTGAGAAAAGATAAATGAATTCTATGGGTAAACATGTTACAGAAAACATGGAAGTGATAAAATCCATAGAGCTCAGGGTTCAAATATTGATACTACTGAAAAGTCTCTAAGAAAAGCAAATTATCAGAACTCTGAATCTTTGAAAGTCAGATGTATGTCTTCACAGAGAGGGGGGAGGAAATTGCTGCTTAGAGAATGATCACTGGTTTCAAATATGTACGTATTGAAATGATGTGCTGTGTGGTTGGAATAAATGATATGAGAGAATTTCATAAGAGGGCACTTCAGATGCTATCAATAATAAAATATATTTGAATGGTATCATGAAAAACTCATTCTATGTAGAATAATTAATAATATCAATTCATGTAATATTATTAATATTGGCATGCTATTAACCAGAACAATAAAAATGGTTTAACTCAGTAGTGATAGGTTATTATTAGATTGCATCAATATATTATGATATGCTATTTGGGAAGATGTATTATTTGTTTTCAGGGCACTTAATGGAACCTTTAAAATGCTTATTTAAACAAATAGGTATTTTTCTAACATTAGCAGCAAAAGAACATACAAACTTTCACAGCCTCTTCCTGATAAAAAGTAAGCCAAAAAGCTCTTTCCAAATATTTCAAACAAGCCAAAAAACCCACTTACTCTACTGACTAGCATATAAAAAGATAATGATAAGTCAGGAGACGAAAGTTAAAAATAAAAGCCTTGACAAAAAATAAATTGTGGGAGATGGAACATCACCATTTGTTTGCATAAATTAAACTTGTACGGGGGCGGGGGTGGGGGCAGGTAGGGGGAGTGACAGTCTGCAAACTTCACCCGAGAGAGAGGACATCTGTTGGGCAGGTTGAACATACTCCTGCCTGAGGCAAAAAGCAGATGGGGAAGGACAGTGAAGATGTTTAGCAAGTGCTTCTTTTGGACAAATTCCATCTTTTAAAAATGTGGGAACACCCTCATTAAGAGATTCAAGAAGCATGGTGGAGCCAAAGAAAGCTGGAGCTCGCACAGCTTCCCTCATCTTGAATTGGAGACTTTGGAGTTCTTTTTCTTTTCTTAAATATATTTTATTGATTATGCTATTGCAGTTGCCTCAGTCCCCCCCCTTTATTCTTCTCCATCCTGCACCCCCTCCCATAGTTCATATCCAATCTTAACCTCTCCCTGTCTATTTTGAACCTACCATTTAATGCTTCTTAGTCCCTATACCTTTTCCCCCCATTCTCCCTGTTCCCCTCCCCACTGATAATCCTCCATGTGATCTCCATTTCTGTGACTCTGTTCCTGTTCTAGCTGTTTGTTTTTGGTTTTTTTTTAGGTTCAGTTGTTGATAGTTTGTTGTCATTTTACTGTTCATAGTTTTTGATTTTCTTCTTTCTCTTAGATAAGTCCCTTTAACATATCATATAATAAGGATTGGGTGATGATGAACTCCTTCAATTTGACCTTATCTGGGAAGCACTTTATCTGCCCTTCCATTCTAAATGATAGCTTTGCTGGATAGAGTCATCTTGGATGTAGGTCCTTGCCTTTCCTGACTTTGAATACTTCTTTCCAGCCGCTTCTTGCCTGCAAGATTTCATCTGAGAAATCAGCTGATAGACTTGGGAGTTCTGACTGTAGCGTCCCCTCACACTCATCATTCACCTCGAGTTCCTTGGTCTCTGAGACAATTCAACCTATGGCCAATGGCTGGCTGGAATCTAGTTGGATGGTCATAGCTGAGCAAAAAAATAAAGAGGAAGCATTTAGAATATTCTTAGAATATGTGGTTTGATGGGGTAATTTTACATCTGTTGAATTTAATGATAAAACACTTTGGCTTCTATTTGAACATGTTTTGTGCCTCCCTCCTGCCCTATTTTATTTTTTTAGTAATCTGTTTTCATAATACTTTAAAACGATATGTGTCCAGGAGAGACTGAAAAATGGGACACGATAAATAGTTTAGGGAACTCCGCTGCAAATAGGTGTATGAAACACCCAGAGGGGAGATTGCCCTAGTATTTCAGTGACCGGGACTGTAGTTTTCTTGTGTTTAAATTGAAAGGTAAAACACTGTTTTGTGAAGTTTTTAATCAGCCTCTGAATTAAATAATTGTTAGTATTTGTGTATTTCTTGCTATTTATTAGTTGTGTGGTAGATCACAATAGAATTGTTAATATCTCTTGTTAGAAATTGAAAAAAAAAACACCTTTAAATAAAACAGGACTATTTTTGTCTTTGAGATCGCATGCGCAATGAGTGGTTCACATCTCACACAGGGCTACAGATCATGATGACTCAAGAACACTGAAAACTGCAACATTCAAAACAAACAAACAAAAGGATGGATGGTCACAGGAAATATAACTGGAAATTTGGTCGTAATCAGGAAATGTTCATTCTAAGGTAAATGTTTTTATGTAGCTGATTTTAAGAAATGGTTAGCATTTCTAATGCTCTAAATTCACATTAGAAATGTTTATAAGCAGCTATTATCTTTAGTTCTCTAAATTCATGTTATCTCTTCTCTGTCTTCATGGTGTCACTTGCTATTTGTTTTTATGACCAATGGTTGAATTATAATAAAGGAGAACTCAGGTTTTAAAAGTGTCTCACCAAAAATAAAAGCATAACTGAAATGTTTTGATTTTTTTCTAACCTTGTCACTAAATCTTTTATGAGGATACATATTAAAAATCCTTTATCAATAGTGATAATAGTTATCTAATGGGTTTCTGGTATTGTAATGCATATTTAAAATATAAACCTGTTTCTGTCTCTGTTTCATTGACTATTAAATAAAGAGTTAAAACTAAAGATGTCTAGATTTTTGCAGCTGGGATAATAACCACTAATTAACTTAATAAGATACTATTACTAGTAATAGTTGTAATCACTGTCCAAGGCCTGTCGGAGTCTGGAACCTTCCCTCTTTTCCACTCCTCTCTCCTTGCAGACACAAACTCTGCGCTCCAGCTGGCTGTGCTGTACAATCGCATCACTGGGCCTTGTGCAGTCCCAGTGTCCAAGCTTTGCCAACATCATTTTTGTTGCCTAGAAATGTCTCATATCTCCCTTTCCAGCTTTTCAAGGCTTTCATTCCCCCCAGATCGCTACACCACTCAGCTCACATGACCTCTCCCAGCTAAATGTCTAGAGTCTCCTGTATCTTACCACTTGGCTCGTACCACATTTCTTGCTCAGCAGGCTAGAAGCATCCTCAAGGTCTAGAATAAGGACATCCTGAGACAACTACAGAGGAGAGGCAGAAAAAGGAGCACATAGCAACATCACTTGTTCCAAGTTCCTTTCCCCATTATCACTGACCCCCAACTTTCTAGTGGAGGAAAGAGGAAGTGAGAGAGGAAGGTTAAAGAAGAGAATTGGATGGGCTGACGTGTGGCTGGACTTAGATGAACTTGGCGGATGGATAATACATTCCACTGAGGGAGAGCTAACGACTGTGGCCTTACTAAAGAATCATTAACATTTATGTCTGTTTGCAGCAATATATGACAGCAATTTTTCACTGTCACTTGGGCTGTTTTTAGAACTACAGAATTGCAAATTAAATTAAAAATGCCTTTTCCCGAAGGCATTCCATCCTTCTGCCATCCAGCTGTCCAAAGTCAGCCCTGGACAGTGGTTTACTCCGGTTTCCCAAACACCCCCATCTCACAGAGACCGGGGTTCCTGCCACAGGGGTGGCTGAGAATACTGGATGGGCTGTTCCAGCACGAAGTTTAGCCCTGGGGTACGAGGAAAAGAGGTGCAGGACTGTAGAGAAATGTATATATTAAACGAGAACCTGGTCCGAATAAACATCTGCTTACTGAACATGAGGAGTGGGACATTCAAGTTCTCATTGTCTGGCCTCCATTCTTTTTCTCACCCTATCACGTCTGCATATGAAATTATTTTTACTGCTTTGAAAAGTTGTTTTTTTTTTTTAAGTTGGTTGGATAATGATTGGGTGAGCTAATGACAAATATGTGAAACTATATAGCAAATATTCTAAATTACATAAAAATGATATCAATGAGTACTCTGATACAAATATGTAACTATTTCTATGTGTTATGTGATATTAAGTTCCATTATTTGAGACAAAATACACTTTCACGTTGAAAAATTAAGACCAATGTTAAACTATTATAATGAAAATCAAAATTATTGTTTTCCTAAGGTATTTTAAAAACATAATTCCATGGAATTGCTCAGATCTTTATATTTTATTGTTTATATCATTTATGTAGACACTGAAAGAAATATAAGTAAAGCTAGAGAATCTCAAAAACACTGTGAAGTCTTCCCTTGCTTTTCTTCCTCGTAAAAACAAAGCAAAACCCCCAAGCCCCTAAGGGTTAAGGAATTTCACTAAGAAAACAAAAGGGAGGTAAGTTGAAGTCATGGGAAATGGTAGGGAGAGAGCAAGCAAGAGGCTGAAAACCTACCACAGATGGAGCGAAGATTTTCCAGATGTGGGATTCTTTCTGTGCAACAGTACCGTTAACTTGGCTCCCTTAGGTTCTACCAGGAAAAAACAAAACGCAAGTATGGTTTCCCCCTAACTTTTATCTGTAATCTAACTAAACGTCCTTTGCTGAAATGTTATATTTTGTTTCCTTTAGGAAAACATCTCGATAACTGTAGTTTGCAGTTATTTTTTTAGAGCTGGCTTACGTTCCTGATGGGAGTGCCTTTGGCACGCCTGGAGATGTTTGCATGTGCGCTGGGGTGTCTCCATTTGGAAAGACATTTCTCATGTGTCTTTGTCACAGCCCCCAGGTCCATGTCACAGAAAGGCCAGGGTGCTCTCTGCATATGAGGAGGAGAGGGTCGCTGCTCAGCTTATGTTCTGGTGTGGGGGGCCGTCTGGGAAAGGGCTCCTGGATAGCTGCCGAATAATGACTCCCATCTCAGAGTTGGGTCACATGGTACATCTACATGACCTGGTTTTTTAAGGTCCCCCAAATTTGGTGCTCCAAAATATTAAAAAGTAATGAATGTTTTCATGATACATTAAACAATCTGGTTTCCTGCTCTATTAAAGTCCTAAAATACCAAAAGCTTATGTCCCCTTTGGCTCACCTGGCTGATCCTTGTTTTTCATAGATGAAACCTACTATCTTTATCTTTGCAGCTGGAATGCAGCCACTGGATCTTAGAGGGAAAACATCATGAAAATGCCCCCATGTTTACATGTGTGATTTTTTAAAAATCAAAAAATACTAAGTCACAGAATACAAGTAAGTCTAGTAGAATTCTAATATTTTTCTCTTAAAGATAGTTTCTTTTTAAGAAATGCATCTACTGTCTCACCCCTGCCTTGTTTGTTTATATTCTCCCCGTTTGGTTTTACAATGATAACTATTATTATTTAATATCTCATGAATTGTATTTGGTGGAATGTGTAGAATGACAGGTTCAGGAAGAATTGAGTGATTTTAAAAAGGAGATAATTTATTTGGTCAAGGGGAAAAAGAAAACCCATGAATCTCAGAAACACAAGAGATGATGGTACTCCCGCAGAGAGTGTGGCTGAAAGCGGTGGGAGCGCGTTTTGTGGGCTGTGAGGTAATTAGGAAATAGCAAGGCAGTTCTGTAGCCTAAAAAGGCAGTGTAACTGTGACAAACCATAATGTCATTGAATATTCACTATGTATTTAGTTCTTGCTAGGTCTTATGGAGTAGAACAAATCAAATAGGAAACCAAGGTAGGTCCTGTTTCATCACTGAGGTTGCTTATGATAAATTTGGGGGACAGGACAGAAACTCAGAATGATTGAAGACATCAAGTGAAATTAAGTAATCAACTATTGCTGATTCTAATTGTATATTAAATAGGCATTTGGAGAAGTATGCCCAGTCCTCTGATTGCAAGGAGCTCATTCCTATTAGAACATACAAAAAGCCCGAGGTGTGAGGATACAGAGGTATTCTGCACGTGTGGGAGGCAGGCCTCCTGGGAGCTGGAGCTGACACCTAGGCAGTCACCTGGGATGAGAGGATGCACTTCTTCCATCTCTCTCTAGTTTGCATTGTCTCTGATGCCTCTGTTTTGGCCCAACTGCTCCCCTGTCCTGCTCCCCTTTGCAGAATGGTTTCTACGATTCCTTCACCTCAGCCTATGGGCACTTCCAGATGATGCACCTGCCGCAGTTTAAACCGAGTCTTCCTGGCTCATGATTTAGATGAGAGAGAGAGAGAGGGCATGGTCGCCGATCAGCCAGTGTATTCTCTAGCCTTCAGGCAAGTCAGTGTAATTGGCCCTGGCCATCTGTTAGGGTAAGGGGTCACAAAGCATGTAGGCTGCTCCTCTCAGGGAAGAAGGTATGATGAGCAATGAAACCTGTCTGATTCAAAGGGGAAGCAGAGCAATTTCAGCAGGGTTTGTGCAAAAAGCAGCACTCAAGTGAATCCTTGAAGAAAGAATGTGAGTTGGAGAAAAAAATAACAGAAGAGTATTTTGGGGACAGTAAACTTCAGGAACAAAGGCATAAGAACAGAAATATATAGACCAGGGGTGTCAAGCTCATTTTCACTGGGGGCCACATCAGCCTCGCGGTTGCCTTCAAAGAGCCGAATATAATTTCAGGACTGCATAAATGTAACTACTCCTTAACTAGGGGCAAGGAGCTCAGCGCTGCCGCGGGGTAGAAACAAGGTGCCAGGCCATATAAAAGAAGGTGGAGGGCTGGATTCAGCCTGTGAGCCTTGTGTTTGCCACCTGTGACATAGACATATAAATTATATGAATCGTTATACTTTTATATATATTTTAATGTTTTTATTGTATTTTCCATTGCCATTTAGCCCCCTTAGGCCCCTCTCACCCCCCACCTCCCCATAATCATCACGCTATTATCTGTGTCCATGTTTTATATTTTTGATCATATGTTTATTAGGACACGTGGAGGTGGGAGAAAAGGTGGTGTTAGGCATGAAGAGGTAGAAGAAGCATCAGTTTTGGAGCAAGAGGGACTCACGTGCTGAGTAGCTTAGTGAGAATTAAAGATAATGTAGAGGAAGCATCTAGCTCTTTTCTCAGAGACTACGTGGGAGGTACATAGTAAAGAATAGCTATTGATAATATATTTGGTAGTAGTATTTTTCTTTTGGAAGCTTGACGAAATTCCAAAGGAGAGAAGTGAAGTAATCAAAATCAATGGCTACAGAAGAAAAGATAAAGCTTCATTGTAATATCTGTTATGATTAATGTTTTTAAAAAGTTTTTACATTAAAAGTATACAAAATAAGTTCCCTTAATTGTGGTATCTCCACACAATTGAATATTATTTATTGCTGAAAAGAAAGGAGCTACCGAGTCATAAAAAGACATGGAGGAACTTTAAATACATATTGCTAAGTGAAAAAAAAAAAACAAAACAACCTGAAAAGGCCACATGCTGAGCTACTTCAGCATCACAAAGAAGAGTTTCCCCGCCCTAGAAACCCTCTGTGCCCCTTGGATTCACAGCTCCCTTCCCCCAGCTCCTGGCAACCCCTGATCTTTCTACTAGGCCCATAATTTTGCCTATAAAGAAATGTCATATAGTTTGAACTGTACTTTCCACTCAGCTTTTCTGTAAATATAAAACTTCTCTAAAAAATAAAGTATTAATTAAATAAATCTTTTTAGGTGCACAGCACTGTGCCAAGTGACTTTTAAAAAGATGCTTAAAGGACTAGTGGGAGTCAAGGCTGAGTCAGATAAAACCCTCAAGGGACGATGACAATCCGCATATAATCAAGTTGAAAATGATTAGTACAGACTATATGTGCTGTAGATGTACCATTCCAGGAAGGTTGAAGTTCGTAAGAGCAGGAGATCATAGAAGACTTCACAGAGAAGGGGAGACCCTAATTAGACTTTGGGGTGTGAGGGAGTTAATTTCTGGAAGGGAGAACAGAGGAACAAAGGTCAAGTTATACAGAAGCAAATTCAGGGGAAAAGTGAGGTTGCTGCCATGCCTACAGAGGAAAGTACATGTTCGAGGAGGATGGGAGATAAGGTTGGAAAGGAAGGGTAAGGTCAGTTATGGAAAGAGGAGCCTTGGCGTTTAACCACTGCATGCAGCATAGTTGGTTAAAAGCATGCATTCTAGACTGAGGTGCTTGTGTTGAACCCTGACTTGGCCACAGTGTGACTCTGGGTATTTGAGGAAACCTCTCTCTCAGGTTCCTTGTCTCTGTAATGTAGAAAACAGTAACACCTACCTTATGGGGCTGCTGGAGGATCAAATGAGTTCATATCTGCCAAGCACTTAGAAAAGTGCAGGCACAGAATAAATGTTTGCTATTACACGTTCAAACATTCGTTCGACAAACATTAAGTCAAAACCACCCTATGACACTGGCATTAATTGGGTGCAAAGAGAATATCTGCCTTCCAGGAAGTCACAGCACAGCAGGAAAACATTTGCCTCAACATATTCCAGAAGACCATAGACTTAAAAATGTAGGTAAATTCAAGAAGTAATAAACTGTAGTGTTATCCCTATTTATCTATTTCCTTAAATCCAGAGGAAAGAATTGATTTAACATTTATATTAACAAGAAGTCTATAATATTAGCAGTTCAGAAATGTAAAGCCTAGAAAATTCTGAAACCAAAATCAAAAAACAAAATCCCATCATGGTCGGCGAGGGAGGGCTTTTTGAGTTTGCTTAAACATCAGTTGTGAAATTCTGTGAGATCTTTCCTACCAGATTACAGTCGTCAGGGAAAAACTGCTTCCTAAATCCACGATGCATTCTTCTGCTCTAGCCAGACGGGTTTGCCAACAGGAGGGACACCAGCCTTTTCCTGGGCGGTGGTTAATTTCTCATGACTGTTAACGATTGTTTTGGGTTTTCCATTTTGACAAACTATATCTCAAAATCGCTTCTTAATTCTGTAATAGAAATGTTTATGGATCAATCTGGAAGAGATATGGATCTCAAACTCTTGCCTATAGGGAAACAAATGAAAATCCTTCAGACCCATGGATTAGGTCATCTTGTATTCAGACACGTCAAAGTAATACCGTGTTATATGTACCTGTCCGAAATAAATGTACCTCTCCCAAGAACTTAAAATCAATGTAGTAGCATCTTGTGGTTACACATATGTCTTTATATTCACATTATTAATAACAGTAACTGAATTGCAGACTGCACTGGGAACTCTATAAAGGTGAATATTTGAAGGCATCTAAAAATGATCAGATATGATTTTCAAATTAAATGTAAGTTCTTCTATTGCTTTGTAGATACAATTGACAGAAAGGGCTTTTTCATAAATTGTCTTTCTTCAGGGAAAATTGAAAATGACAAATTAATTTTTCTACCAATAAAAGATCAATGTCAATTAAAGTACCGAAATGCAAACCTGCCTCATTGGCTTGTACTAGGAGTTCATAGTCACCTCTTCCTGATAGAGATTCTTTCAAAGGATAAAGCAGGGGAACAAAATGCGCATGTGACTTTTGGGAGGAAGGAATTTGTAGTTTGTCAAATCTTGTGAAAAGTTATGGTCATTGTAAGACTGGAGATTAACCAAGAGCCTGCGTGAGCTGTTTGGTATGTCAAATGAATTGGTTAATTCAAAACTATTTCTTTAGCATCTGCTCTGGGCAAGATACTGCACTGGGTGTGGGTGATAAAGATGAGATGAGAACTTTGTGCCTTAAGGAATTCACAGCCTGATGTGGAAGATAATTCATGAACAGAAATATATCTAAGAATCATTCAATGCCATAGAACAATACGGCCACCACCAGCTATAGAGACCTGGGTGGATCACTCCTAGCGTAGGAGTTAACACTCAAATAGAAACTTTTTAAAAGTGAAATTATTGTGTATCCATGGTGCTTCAAATATAAGTGAGAAGAAAAGGAAATATGTTTGATTGGTTCTGCTGGAATAGTAGACTTAGTTTACATACTTGGTAATAAACAAAATACCAATAAGAACAGTAAGAAAAATATTTAGAAAGTTATCCATCCATATTGAAAAATATCCTACAGATTCAAGATTTTTGTTTAAGAATAGCTTACTTATATTTTTCATGAATTCCTTGATACCTGAAAGCTAATACGTTTCCTCTCAACAGCCCAGTCAACCACAGCCAACTTTTCATGGATTAGTTTACATTAGGTTTCAGAAGAAATGAGAGGTTGTGTGCGGGCATACCCTAAATTCCTTCCTCATAAAAAAGCAGGCTAGCAGAGACCATATACTAAGAAAAGTGAAGCAAGTGGGTATTTATAAGCCATTAGTATAAAAATAATGAAATCCATTTTCTGAGAGTGGAAGGGAATAAAGAATTTGGAATGTTGGCCAAGGCGCAGCCCGGCCAGATAAAGACAGTTTTCAGATCCCGCCGAAGGCTGCAAAGCAGCCGGGGGTCTTTGCGGTACAGAAAGCGCTGTCCTTAGAAGAGAATGATGAAGCTCTACATGGGCTTTGGGGGTGTTCTGTGCATAGAGCAAAGCATTTCTGGATTTTTAAAAGATCTCATTTGTTCATTTATTTACCAAACATAGAGCAACTACAATAATGCCAGGCATTGGGAGTCCAGGGTTGAAGGAAACAAAATTCTGTCTTTCAGGTGCTTATAGCCTAGTGGCTGAGGCAGCACCAAAGCTGATCTAATTTGTACTAAAATGGAGGCATAAAACAAAGAACACAGTCTTTCAAAGGAGACCTGTGAAACAGAGCAATCCTATTTTTATTTTTTCGTCAGATCCTTTTGGATCTGCCGATACTGGAACTAGAGAGGAATAGACTGCAGGTGGCATCCTCTGAATCAAAGCAACGATAACCAGACCGGAGAAAGGGGAATATCTTTGCATTTAAGGTTTTCTTTTTGTCTTCTGCATTTCCCTTCTCAGTGATCAAAGGCAGCTAAAAATTAATAAGAAAAGGTGCCCCGTCCGGGCTCTGTTATTTGGTATGTTTACAAGGCGTTTGGAATGAAATTATGAAAACTCTGGTTTCCCCCCCTTACATGTTTGTCACAGAGAGAAGTATTGGATTTTTATGTTCTGCCTTACGAAGCCACAACGCAAAGTTTGGGGAGACTGCAGGTTTGTTATATACTCTGAAAGCTATCTTTTGCAAGTGTTTCAGGCTATAAACATTCACTATCTGGATTTTTAACATTTTTTGGCCAACCAAATCACCTTGAGGCAGGAGAGCAAACATTAAAAAAAAAAATGACCAAGCAATGCAGCCAAAGTCAGATTCTAAAGTCATCTTTCTCAGTAGTACCATTTACATACTTGTGGGGGATAGAACGCCAAAGAACACCATTAATTAATTATCTGGTTGAGAGAGTTGGCAATTGTGGAAGTAGCAGGAATAGTGGAGGAATTGGTGGGGGGTGTTCAAGTTTTAGAATCCTAGGAGCTCTAAATCATTAAGATTGAAGCCAAAGCATCCTTGCAATTACAATATATTCATTACTGTGGATTTACAGAATACCTACTATGAGCTGATAGCTGTTTTAATTACAAGGCACACAAAGGCAATAATCCTGATCTAGAAAAGCTCATGGCCCAGAGAAGAGGCACACAGTGAGGCAAGATAATAGGATTGAAATAGAAAACAAAATTTTCTAGGAACACAGAGTAATCAGTGACTAAACCGTCTGGAAACAAATTCATTAAGGAGGAGCTATTGTTGGATCTAATAAAACAAGTAGAATTTTCAAGATGAAGAGGGCAAAAACATTGTCTATTTTGGGCTAATGATAATGATCTATTTTACTGTGATTTAATTTTAGAATGAGAGATTTCCTATATCTCCATATTATTACTTTCCAAATATGCCCAGAGTCACATTTTAGTAATTAAAATGCAATGCTAATTTTCTAACTTATGTACTTTTGTGCAATAGAGGACACATCTAAATCATAAAGATAGATATTTTTCTCCCCCCATGTGACTGAATGACATGAAACTGGATTCATTTAGGATGAAAAGAAACAAGGTCCATATTTTTTTTTCCTGAATGAGCTGTCTTTCCTTCTCCTTCTCCCTCTATATCTACCTATTGTCTATATTTTAAAAAGGCAGTTGCATGAGCTTGGCAGAAGTAGAAAAATATAGAGTTAGGAGGGGTTCTGTGGCTGGAGGCAGTGGCTGAGGCATAACACAGAAGCTAATAAACATACACAAAGAAGTAGAAAGAAGAGAAAGTATTGGTAAGTATACCAGTGAGACTTCTCAAGAAAGCAGATGCCACACTGGGTATGTCGAAGGAAGTTAAGTCACAGAACTGTTTATAAAAGTGTAGGGAAACCACAAGGGCAAGAAGAGAGAATGGTTGTCAGAACCTGGAAACTTGTGTGGAAAGGGCCACCTAAGAGAAGCCTGCAGTGACTCCTCAGGAGGTCACAGACTCCTGCTGGGGCTCCTCATTGGTGGAATGGGGAGGACAGAAAGGAGGGCAGCACATTGATTTTGCCGCCATCAGCCTCCAGGGCATAGAGCTAGGAGAATGCAGGGTGTGGGATGGGGTGGATCTGAGCTGCAAAATGGACATATCCAGTACAATCAATGATACTGCATCCGGATTACAAATGTCAAGCAGGGAAGTTTGACCTTATCCTGTAGGAAGGCAGAGAACACAATGAAGCAGGAATTTACATTATCAGGCCATGATTGCAAAGGTAACTCTGGTGACAGAGTGGACCGAGGTAATGACATGTTAATAAGGCCGGGGAACCTGTCTGGGCACTGTTGCGAAAACCCAAGGAAACTGGGGGCAGCATTCGAGCAGTGGCCGGGAGAATGGACAGGGGATGAAGGGAAGGTGGCGTGGACAGGACTGTGTGCAGGAGGTGAGGGATTCCTTTTACCTTAAGGACTTGGGGTACAGGGAGTCCTAGGAAATAGGACACAGGATAGTTATTTCTCAGGGACTAATCTTGGTGAAAACCAAAGGTTACCTGTTCACAAGAGAGACTGTTAATCTAACAGAGACAGGAATCTCTAATGAGAGTGTGAATAGGACCAGTTCCGACTATCCTGTCACAGCCTCCATCTGGACTGACGAATTCCCTCAGAAGCTTGTGGAGAAAGGGGTCTCTCTTTCATGGGGACAGCTGCTTGGCTGTTAATTGTGCCCTGAGGAAGTGTTTAAGGGCTCTGGGAGCCTCTCAGGCGGCAGTGACGCAGAGAGCTTCTCTTTGGCTTGAACACATGATAGTTATAAGCACAACTAATTCCCATAAAATACAGCTACCATTTCGCAGGACCTACTTTGGGCCAAGCCTTGTTGCTTTACAACAACAGCACGACAGCTTCTTTATTTATGCTCAAGAAATGAGAAAGCGAGGAGGTTGAGCAACTTGCTGAAGGCCACACGGATGAAAAGCAGATGTGCTGGAGAAAGTGCCAATGACATGGGCCCACACTCTTTAGGGGCACAGTGACTCCAGTGGCATAATGGAAATTATCTGAAAATGTATGTGTTGCATATATTGACACTTGTGTGATTAATTCTTGATGTTTAAAAAACAAATTAATTGTATTCTATTTCAGATCCTGAGAATGCACATTCTGGTAGAGTTTCCTGAAAACAGTGTATTTTTTTAATTTGATTCTTTTCCGGGGGAGCTTTCTGAATCTGGGTTAAGCAGCTGGGTTAAGGAATTCTTGAGAAGAAGACAGGGAAGATACTGGCCTAGCAGAAATTCTCAGTGAGAGTTTGAGTTCCTTTAGGGCAAACACAAGCCTTGTTCATAACTGCTTCCTCAATGGAACCTAATATGATGCCTAGCACATGTTTCTGTTCAAAAAGTATTTGTGGAATGAATGAACCAATGTGAGGCTGTTTCAAAATTGTTTCCCCTGGGAGCTTCTTTGCCATCACAAAGTGGGAGACAAGCAGCAAAACTGATTCCACTAGGGCTTCATTCACAGAGCAACACGGATCAGAGTAGGTGTCCACTTAGAGGGCACACAGGGACAGTCACACAACTGCGACTCAAGAATTATTAATGGAATGTAACCAAAATGTGTTTAGAGCTTCACAAAGGCTGGTGGAGTTGGTTCCAGTTGGCTTGGATGAGAGGTCACACAGATTAAAAATAGGCTGTTTTAATAATGAACAATAGGCTACATTCATTTAGCAAGACAGAAAAAAAAAAAATGGCAGGCCTTCGGGGTGGGGATGAAGCTTAATCCTATTTAAGAGCTCAATTAACCTCCAGAAGACTGAGTGGGTCCTCTGCCTTCATTGTCATTCCTCTGTCTAGCAGAGCTTAAAAATAGAGATGCATAAAGAGAGGAATAAAGAGATTCACATTTGTTTGTAAAACACTCAAATGTTTTTAATATTTTAAATAGGGCATAATAAAGTTTAGGAATACAAGCATTACATCACCCAGACTGCTATGGTCCCTTGAACCTTTTTGGAATAAATCATATTCTTTCTTGAATTGTCAAATCTGTTACCATTATTAATTTAATAATCAAAAATAAGTCTTTATTTTGATACAAAGTCACTGATATTTAAAAAAATAATAATTTCTGCCCTGACTGGTGTGTCTCAGTGGATTGAATGCTGGCCTGCAAACCAAAGGGTTGCTGGTTTGCTTTGCAGTCAGGGAACATGCCTGGGTTGTGGGCCAGGTTCCTAGTAGGGGGTGCTCAAGAAGCAACCACACACTGATATTTCTCTCCCTCTGTTTCTCTCTCCCTTCCCCTCTCTAAAAAATAAATAAATAAAATCTTTAAAAAAGTAATTTCTTTCTTGTGTTTATATTACCAAACAAAATTATATTTCTTCCTAAACAAACCAGCACATTCTTAAGAAATCTAAATAAAAATCCATTTTGGAGTAAATTCCAATCATGCTAATGTTTTAAGATATAGAAGCCAGATTCTGCTCCAATCATTCCATCTGGGGCTAAACATCTGAGGTCAAGGTGCCTGGGACCTGGGTAGGTCATACCATATATATCAATTGGTGGGTCTAAGTTTCAGAAATCATCTCGTGGAACCTCTGTGAATGACATTTATTAACACTGCATTTGTGCCCAATGGTATAGAAATGACCCAAAGGGATATTAAATAAAGAATGACAATTTTTTGTTGTTGCTTTTGAGGAGGAAAACTCCCAGGATTATGCTAAAAAGTGGCAGTTGCATTATATTTATAGTCTCTGTTCAGTCAATTCCCTGTTGTAATAAATAGATCTTTAACATACTTGAGAGGCATGATAAAATGAAGTGCTCCTCCTAATCAATCCAAAGGTAACTCTTTGGCTCTCCATCCCTTCAAGCAATGGCATTTCCATCCCTTTTCCCCCTTCTCCACCAGCCAAGAATTTACATCCTAATTTCCTCTTTGGGGTATGAGAGAGGTTGCAGATATTCTGGAACAAGATGACAACTTTGCCCTGTTACATACTTGGTTGACATTGCAGCTAATCTTGGGGATTGCACAGAATGTCACAACCAAAGACAGAGCAGGACTTTGGCTAAATTCCTTTTCCTTTGTGATGCAAATGACCACTTAACCATTTATTTCCTGTCCTAACTAGATAGCTAACACAATCTATTTGAGATGTATGTTACTGCCCTGGAACTGTAATGTTGATTTGTTTAATATTTGCTACTATTCCATGTAATGCCACTGCATTGCTAAATTGAACAGTTTTCCTCTGGAACTGACTGAGACGGGATATCAGTTCAATATTTTCCTCCCATTCTGAAGGGTTACTTTTCAACATATGAGAGTGAAGAAATCAGAAACAGCCGAACACAAGAGAAAACTTTAGCCAAGGAAGGAGACAAACCATAAAAACTTCTGTGTGAAAACTATCTAGCAGCAAAAATAAGATCACTGAACTAGAAAGAGAAAATCCTCTGTATAAAAATCATATCAGACAAACCTCAATGCTTCACTATAAAGTCAATGAAAGTCATAACATCTTCTTTTAGATGATACTGTACACTTTTAATACGGCACTTAAAAATCACAAATGTCTGAGAACTAAGTACGTGCTTCAAGATTGGGAGCATACCTTTAATCTGCGTTTTTAAAAGCTATTGTTATTACACAGGAAACATAAGACAATATTGAGGAAGATCAACAGGTCTTTTTGAAAGCATAAGCCCACCAAATCAACTCTAATTATTCATATTCTCTGTTTCTCATCAGTCCTTATCCATTTTTCCATAATACCATTAAATAGTTATAATGATTGCATAGAGCATAGAAAAATATTATAATTTTTTCTATACAATTATTCATATTACTTTACAATTATATTTTTGATGGTATAGCATTGGCTTTAAATAAATACATCTTTTTCTATGACTACTAAATAAGGTACTTAAGATTAAAAAATCAATCTTGATAACTATTAACAACAAGTTTCCAAGACCATTCTCAGTATACTGAATAACATCTTATTCTTTCTCTCAAGGACAATGTCGTGGTTGTCATTACAACTTATAGCAAGGTGACAAGAAGCACACATCTTATTCTAACAGGATGAAATGCTGTATTAGAAAACCCCATTTTTTCTTACATTTTGAGCAATACAATGTATTTTTCAGTAATTCAACAATAATATTTGTCCAAAGATTGATGAGATTTATACATGTTAGATATTTAATAAGATGTCTATGTGAAGATGAGACTGTAGATAGGGAGGAAAACACAACCATATATCCACTTACCAGCCTTCTCCTTCTCTGAAATACCGGGAACGGCCTGAAAAAGAAAGCGAAAGTCATACAGTTGTGGTATTGTCAGAAAGAAATATCAAATAACATTATTAGGAATCAAACGAAGCAAAATTAAATAGAACTTGGCAATACAAAAATGAGAAGGCAGAGGGTCTGAAGAGACATTTTTTCCCAAAGAAGACATTCCAGTGGACAATGGGAACATGAAAAGGTGCTCAACCTCACTAACCACCAGGGCAATGCCAATCAAAACTTCAGTGAGATGTCACGTTACGTCTGTTAGAAAGCCTGGCAGGTGGGTATCACCCAGAACACAGGAAATAATACATGTTGGTAGGGGAGTGGAGGAAAGGGAACCCTTGTGCTCTGCTGCCACTATGGAAAACAGTATGGAGGGTGGGGGCTGGGTGGGGGTGGGCAAAGCGGGGTGGAAAACGGCGGATATCTGTAATAGTGTCAAATGATAAAAATATTTTTAAAATTTAAAAATTTAAAAAATCAGAAAACTAATGTATGATCCAGCAATTCCACTTCTGGGTATAGAGTAAAATGAAGTAAAAAGAGGATGGAGGTAAATGTATCTCACATCCACATGTTGGCTGTTGTGATTGATGTTGCAGAGAACACGAGAGTGCACCTACGGGTGTGACATATAATCGAATAGTATTTAGGCCGGAAGGAGAAGGAAATTCTGCCACTTGCAGGAACATGGACCTTGAGGGCATTGTGCTAAGTGAATCAGAGAGTACAGAGGTGGTTCCCAGGGACTGGGGTGGGGGAGGGGGTAATGAGTGAGAGGAATAGGGAGAGGTTGGTAAAAGGATACAACCTTCCAGCTGTTCGATGAATAGGTCTGAGGATGTAAAGTAAAACAAGGTGACTGTAGTTCATGACATTGTAATATGTCATCGATATTTGCTAAGAGAGTGAAATTTAAATGTCCTCACCCCCAAAAGGGTAAATATCCGAGGTAATGGATGTGTTAATTAGTTAGATGCGAAGAATTCTTTCACAGTGTATACATATATCAAATCACCACAAAGGACACTTTAAATATCTTACAATTTTACTTGTCAATTATACCTTAATAAAGCTGAAAAGAAAAACGAGAGTTGTGGAACTATCAGTAAATTATCCAGCTAGGATAATTCTAAATCATCATATAATTATCTTCTTCTCTGAAGACAATCATATCACCCTTAAAAGATATCGGCAATAAATGAGACGAAAACACTCTTTAAATTTGGGTAGAATTTTTGGAGTTCTTTTGTGTTGTTCTATTTTGGGAGGTAGAAAATGTAAATTATTCCATCTGTGACATTTCAAATTTCTGCCCTGTCTCTACAGCTCAGAATCTTCCTTTATAAACAGGGAAATCACTCCTACTTCACAAGGCTGCGGAGAGGACGAAATGTCGTAGCTTCCAGAAAGCACACAGAGCACTCAGGAAAAGGGAGCTGCTCTTACTGTTTGTTACCATGGGCTTTGGGCCAGTGGTTCTAAATCTCTCTGACATGAGCAGTTTGCAAGTTCAATTCCCAGCAACTATTATCTATCAATATCATTACATAAAAAATATAGTTTAGAATGAGATGCATACAAAAAATTTTGAAGTATAAATGCCTAGTTCTACTCTTTGTGGAGACTCTAAAAAACTTTAGGAAGTTGAACTTCCATTTCCCATTCACCCCAGTTATTGGTGTATCAAGTGCAGTTAGCATGAGGACAGCAGCTTGTACTGGAAACCTTTTATATCCCTGTCTGATGCACCGGGATTTGACGCCTTCTGCAGCAGCCACACCGCTCGCACAAGACATCCACAAGGGGAGTTTCTCCCCTTTTCCAAGGAACAAGGTCCTTACAGTTAGGGTAAGAAAAGTAGACTCAAATAGATAACTAATGTTGTTGAGAGAGAGAGAGGGAGGGGGGAGAGAGAGAGAGAGAGAGAGAGAGAGAGAGAGAGGCTCAGTGCACTTCTGTTATAGATCAGTCTCAGGAAATAGCATCAACCTTCACTTCCAGAAACATCAAACATGAAGACACCTGTATCTTTGTGAGATATTTATTACTGTGGAGATCATCACCTTTGGAATTTACAGGATTTGGAGATTGATGTAATTTTTCAAAGAAGGGAAAAGTCTTTCTATGGATAAAAACATTGAGGGGGGTTTTGTTTTGGTAAGGTTGATCTACACTGAAAGTATATTTTGACTTAACCTCAGTCTACGTTTAGTTGTTCACGTCTTGCTCTCCGGGTGTTTCCATCAAGTCTGCATCCCGACAGAGATGCGGCCGTGAAGAGACAGTCAGGTGATGAAATGGGGGCAGGAAGCATCACACCCAGAGGCAGGCCATGGGGGGCTCAGGAGGCTTTAGGTATTCTTTCATTTATAGTGGGGTCATCTGATTTTTTCCTTTCCTTCTAGAAGAACTCTGATTCTGTGCTCCAGGAAAGCTATTTTTTCCTTTTACAGGAAAGTTACCCTCCAGTTTTTGGTGATATTTGTTTAGTTTTTTATATCTTTTAGGAAAGGATGTAACAATGGAATTAAATATATATACTATGTTATATATTAAGCCTAACTCCTGGATTTCTCCCCTAACTGGAGATCACAGCTTTTAACTGAACTTTCCCCATTTGTGAAAAGCAAATAAACACAAAACAAAACAGAAACCTTTTCTTTGACACGATTGTAAAGGTTGGTGATAGGTAATTAATTAAAGGATGCTTAGTAGGAAAATTCCTCAGTCTATGAATAGCTAACACTTACTATCAGGTTCTTAGTGTGGACAAGGTACAGTTTTAATCTTTTACTTGAATAACCTCACTCAATCCTTAGAACAACCCCAGGAAGTCCTGGAAATTAGAGCAACTTCTGTGAGGTCACAATCATTCGTGGAAGATAGGGCGCAGCCACTGACATGCTGGGCTCTGAGGTCACTAACGTTGATTTCAAGACCACAGAGGAGAAGGTTTGAAGAGATCCCACGACACACGCTGACTTAGGTCACAGAATATCTGTGCAGGCATAACTGTACTAGACATTTAGCAAATCTAAGTAAGCTCTCTCCTTATAGCTAAGGCATTTTAGACAAATTGAATGTCTGGCTCCAAATCACAAGTTGACCAGTGACAGGCTTACCATATTTTATTCTATTTGATGACTAAGTATGTGACTGAGCATGTGTAAGTAAATATTTAATAAAAATGATAATGAGCTGCACTATGAAGCAAAAATATTTTAGCCTCCCTACAGCTAACGCCAATACTTCAGGGAGCCAATGACAGTTACTTTAAATCTTACCACGCTCTGCATGATTCTTTAAGCTACCAACGCTCACTTCCATTAAATCACTGCGGTGGCCATGTTTACAACGTGGAACAAGGCAAGTCAAAGTGTGATGTAACCAGAATTTGATAACTTCTCTTTTAAAGTAAAACCACATAGTAGTAAGAGCTGGGTGTCCCTCAGCTGATTTATCTTTGAATTTGAGGGAGAACTGGCTCTTTTAAAATATGGCTTATAAATAATTGATGAAATTTTTGAAATTTTCCAGGGGGTGAAAAGCATTAAAAAAAAAAAACTGACATTTGGTTTTCAATTAATTAAAGCTATTTGTTGATTCTTATTACATGCCTCACATTGTACTACATACAATAAACTTGAGTAAAGTTTTCTTCTTTGTGGAATGAATACCCAATTGAAGAAGCTACGTGAACCGATAAAGGGTTCCATGCAGTGGATGCTAAATGACAAGGATTAACACCATCACTGGTGTGACATTAAAGGAGTAGAAATATAGTAGATAATTAGGACTACCCCGTCGGAAATGAAGTGGTTTTCTTGGGCCTTGAACCTTCAGGGAGGAGGTGTCGGTCACGAGCTTTTTTGCCTTTCACTTCTGAGAAGAGGCATGGCTGGGCTTGGGGGCCCCATGTCCTGAGGGTCCATTAGTGTCATGCCTATTGCTTGGAAAGAAACATTTCATGCGAGCTGGCTGCATAGTCTGGTACGGAGTAAGTGTTCATCAGACATTTGTGGAATTAAAATACCGCATGCATATTGGTATGTACATGTATGACTGCTGCTTATGAGAAAGCTCCCATAAAAAGCATATTTTTGAATTCATTAGGGGCTTTTGTTAATAGCTGCCATATGTTTCATTTGAACTGTATCCTCAGGAAGTGATTTAACATTTCTGGCAATAAAGCAATTAAATAGGATTTTCCTGCTGGCCATATGGGTTTGCTGCAACTTCATATTTTCTTCTCTCATTTCTCAATGGAACAAAGGGAAGTCGACTAATAACTTCCAAATGAGAGAGAAAAATAATTCACAGTCTTTCGCTATTCTTCCTCATGATAGTCAAATGGCAGAAGAACAACCTTGTGTGTGGCTGTACTGACCTGCCAGCCGTTCGTTCTCCACATGAGAAGATTTTCACTGGAGTTTATCTGTTAAGGTGTTTTATTACTGAATTTTTAAAAAGCTTTTAAAGAGAAAGCTTTTTAGTAAGAGGGGAGGAAGCAATTTGCTTTCTCTTAATGAGGTCTTAAAGCTGTGTGTGGGAGTTTAGCCTGTGTGTGAGTCTGTTTGTATTTTTGGATGTAAAAAATGGTTGGGGAAATGCTGATTTTGACACGGCTTGCGGGAATGCTGTAGACACGGTTGATTTTTTCGGTCTGTGCTCTGCTGGCTTTCTACCCTGACAGGAGGACCTTAGCCGAACACCTTTCAGCAACTCACACTGACTACAGAGAAGCTGCTAACGTAAACAATAACACAAGTAACAGATGCTGTATCTGAATCTTTTTAAATACAATGACAATTGAAACATTCTAATTGATCTGATTTCTTCTTGCCCATTTTAGGTGAAAATTGAGAATGTTTTTCCTCTTTAGTATGTTAGGTTTATTAATATGCCATGTTCCTCACATATATAAATTTTTTTCCTATTAGTTTTTTGGAATCAGGACCACACAATACTACCATTAAGAAGGCCCTTTGAAAGTCGATGCCTTCCAATGATGGGCAGCTACGATAGACTGAAAAGTTCCATGGAGGGACTTGTTTTTGTCCTGCTTCGAAAACAAAATACTACCCTTAATTTTGTGTTTTCTTTCTTTATAGGTAGTACTTGTTTGGCATGTTTTTCAAATATTATAGATGTTCGTACAGAAGTTTATGGAATTTTCTGTTTTGTTCCATAGAGATTTCCTTCATTTGCCTTCTTACAAATTGCAAGAATCGATGACAGAGTAATGTGTTCCTCTCCCTTAAAAACATTTACTTTTGTTCTCACAAAAATGTCTTGCAGAGAAATTTAGAAAATTTCCTTATGTCCTTAGAAATTTCAGGATATTTTTCAAAGTCTGGTTTATGACAATTCACAATTAGGGAGTACCATAGACCTGTAGACTTATTTTAAGTAAAAATAATATCCAAGATAGGTGACTTATCCAATGAGCAACTGACTCAGAATGACTATTTTTCTTATTGGACGATGCGAACCAGCAATTCATCTGCCTTTCAGTGTTAAACTTTATGTCCTTTTATTCTTCCTAGTGACTCTCGGAATAGACTTTTTTCACTTTGTCCATGTCCTTATTTTTCTAGCCTGAGTCATAATTTTCTGCTGGTGTGCCACCCTCTGTCTCATTGTATCTGGTGGACATTCCCAAGGCAACAGTCCCTGTTACAGTTTATTACTTTAACACTGTTTTCCTTAAAATGCTTTAATGATGCTCCTCCATCCTCCCGGAATGCTCAGCTATTAGGTGCATGCTGTTCTCTGAGTTCCTCATCCTCTTGTTCCTCGTTCTAGTTAGACAGTTAACAGGCATGTGTTAAGTAACTACTTCCCACGTGGTCTTTTACAAAGTGCTCTAGTGGCACTTAAGAAAAAAATAGAAGATACGCTGTAAAAATAAGTAATGTAATTGTGACTTCAAGACTGAAGATTAAAACAGAAAGAGGTAGATATGAATGAGTACTAGGTTCCTTGTTGCTACTAATTAAGTCTGTGACTTTTGGCAAGTTTCTAGAACTCTCCAGCTCAGTTTCCCAATCTGCAAAAAAAAAAAAAAAAGGGTAGAAAAAATACCTACATCTTAGGGCTATTTGAGGGTTAAATGAAAGACTGCACAAAAGGGGGTTGTCACAGTCCTTGTCCCAGAACTCCCTAGGTGTATATCCTATTGTTGGATTGGTCCTTGTGACATAAAGAAGTGACTGTGTATTTATTCTGAAATATGCAAAGAGCACAGGCTGGCTGTTCTGCCTCCTCCTCCTCCTCCTGTCAGATGAACGTGTTTCCTCACGTTCATTTCTCCTTTCTTTATTCTAAACTATTTGTCATTACTTTCTGTTATTTTGAAAATAAGTTTTTTCTTTGATGTCAGCTATTTCCCTTAAGTCTTACAAAGCCCAGCTTGGAGGGCACCATTCTCAGCCTGCAGCTTTAATCTGAAGTCTGTCACCAACCGTGACCAGGTGGGTCTATTCGTTGTCCCCTTAGGTATAGGTAAGAGACACTATTAGTCTTGGGTCCTTCCAAAGAAGGTAGACGCTTCCAGATCTGTGCATCCTGGAGCATTGGGGCTTGAGGGCACGCATGGAAGTGAACCTTGGACCAGAAGATGTAGACCTTTAACTTCTGCACTTGTGGGGCCTTTGGGTGATCTCTGAACGGTACAGGATGACTGGGGACACCGCTCACACTGAAACAGGACATCTAATGAGATTGATCATATATAATTTTTCTGGGCTAAAATGAATTTCACACATAAATCAGTATTATTATATTTACTTTATACTTTTATTTATTACTTTAAATTTTATTATTATTTTTATTATTTTAAACATATTTATACTTTTTTCCAAGTCCCTGGACTATTATTATATGTATATATTATAGCATTGGTTAATAGACTTGGATAAAAGTGTAGAGGCAAAGTATTTGTTAATGGCTTAACAAGGAATTGCATGTAATATGTAGCTTATAAACAAAATAACTTGCACTATGAATGTATTTGTTTTGTGAAATTTCACTTAGTCTCTTAGAAGGCTAAAGCATTTCATCCATACTAATGTGACCAGGTTAATCACAACCAGTTATAGTTAAATATAAGCTTAGATTTACATCAATAATTTTTCAGAGCAGTTACAGGTTCACAGCAAAGTTGAGCAGAAGGGACAGAGATTCCCCCACAATCCCTGCCCTCACGCCTGCATAGTCTTCCCCATTGCCAGCAGCTCCCCTGACCTCCAGAGTGGTGTTTTCGTTACAACTGATGAACCTACCGTACGTTGAAGCCTCATGATCACACACAGCCCATAGTTTACCTTAGGGTTCAGCCAGGGCATTGTACAGTCTATGGACTTGGACAAGTGAATAGACATATACCCACAATCACAGTATCACACAGACGTATTTTTTGCTCTAAAAATCTTTTGGGCTCTGAATGCTCATCCCCCTCTCCCCCTGACCCTTGAGGACCACTGATCTTTTTACCATCTGAAAGTTTTGCCTTTTCCACAATGTCATACAATTGGAGTCAAATAGCATGTAGCCTTTTCACATTGTTCTTTTGGACTTAGAGTGTGCATTTAAGACTCCTCCCTGTGTTTTCATAGCTCGATAGCTCTTTTCTTCTTAGCACTGAATAATATTCTGTTGTCTGAATTACCAGTTTACTTATCTATTCACTCACTGAAGGACGGCTTAGTTGCTTCCAGGTTTTGACAATTAATTATGAGTAAAGCTGCTCCAAACATCTGTGTGCAGCTTTTGGTGTGGACATGAGTTTTCAACTCCTTTGGGTAAATACCAAAGAGTGCAATTGCTGGATTGTATGGGAAGAATATGCTTAGTTTGGGAATATTTGTTTTTTGATGACATAAAATTATAAATAGCTGTGCTAATACAAGTCAGGTGGGTTTGTCTTCCCGGCTCCTACAGTCTTGTCTAGTAGTGTGTGAGGTTCACGTGCAGAGAACAGTTCTCACTTTAATACATGGTTACATGTGAAAGATGACGACGAGTGATAAACAGACTCTTTCCCCAACCCTTTCCAGATGTTATCTAAAAAACCCCTCCCTCTTAAGAACTGCAGGCAGGTTGCTCCCTGGCTTAACAAAGTACACTCAGACACAAGTGGCTAGGGCCAGCTAACTTTTCTGGTTTCTGTTGGTGACAAAAAGTGTCCGACACTGTTGCTCTACTGGGTCCTCAGTGTACCAGCCACGTTTGCTCTGGGGCTGCCACCTGCAGGCTGCATGGAGCCTGGCAGGGTAGGAGGGCAATGTGGGTTGGGTGTCTGTGAAACACGTGGGGTAAACAGTGGAGCAGCAGTTTTGCCATAGAGAGTAGGAGGGGCGTTGCTGCTACAGGGGGTTATAGTGTATTGCATGGTATAAAAATCTATAATGGTTATGTGATTGTTGGGTTACAATTTTTTTCTTGGTTTGGTTTTTGCAGTAATCATAGTTAATTTTAACAACTCCTTTAACTCTCAAAAGTGTCCCAGTTTGGGTGATACTGTATATGGAAATGCTTTTTATACTACATTCTTATCTATAGCATCCCATGCCCCTGACTTCTAGGTAGGTTGGGCCTATGGGGAGATTCAGTAGAGGATATAAGGGTGTGATTTATAATAAGAGAAATATATTTGGTCTCCTTCTTGGCACAGAGCTCCTAAAACACTTGGAATTTCCTAAGTGATGACAGTGATGAAGGTGCCTTTTGTTATGTTAGTGACGTGACCTTTGGAAAACACCTAAGGATGGGGGCTGGTTGCCAGTGGAGCCAATCCCATGACTAGAGGATTGGAACTTGCAGTCCCACCCTTCCCCTCATCCCACCTCCACCTCTGGTGGGGAAGAGAGAGGCTGGAGGTTGAGTAGGTTGCCATTGGCCAAAGATTTAATCAATCATGCTTACATAATAAAGCCTCCATAAAAAGTTAGAAGGAAGGGGTTTGGAGAGCTTATCGTTGGTAGACAAATGGAGATTTGGTGAGATTGCCTACTTGGAGAAGGCTTGGAAGGTCCATTTCCTCTCCCTAAACCTTGCCCTATGCATTCTTTACCTGGCTGATCCTCAGTTACACCCTTTTATAATAAACCAGTAATCTTTAAGTAAACTGTTTCTCTGAGTTCTGTGAGCAAATTGATCAAACCCAAGGCGGGGAGCTGGTCACTGAAATCTGATTTATAGCTGGTCAGTGAGAAGCACAGGTAACACCTAGACTTACAATTGGCATCTGCAGTGGGTGGTGGAGGGCAGTCTTGTGGGACTGACCCTTATATCTTGTGGGATCTGATGTTATTGCCAGGTAGGTAGTGTTAGAACTGGGTTGAATTATAGGACACAAAACTGGTGTCTGGAGAATCACTTGGTGGTGTGAGGGAAACCCTCTCCCACATTGGAAATTGGGGGAGAGAATATTTAAAGGAGAAAGGGGTGTTTATTCCCCTAGATCTTATCTGGAGATGTGGCATTGAACTGGTTGTGTCCTTCCATCCAAGGTCATCACTCTTCTCAAGGTAGCTGATTTGGCAGCCTCTTCCCCCCCAGGTTTTGTTAACTGTTTCTTCCTTTTTGGGGCTTTGGAGTGATCACAGCTCAGCTGCAACTAAGCCTCCTTCCCCGCCTCGTCCGGTTTCTGCACTATTCTTGTGTTTCTCCTACCCCACACCTCCTTTGTATAGTCTCTTTGTAAGCATTGCTTCCCCACACAATCCTTTTTCAAGGATTGAAATTTCTATTTCTTTTTGGAGCCCTGATCAGTACACCTCTGTTCCTGTTCCTTTCTTTCTCCTGTGAATCAGCGTGGAAATTCTATTTTTCTTCCTGCCCCTTCTCTCTGGGAGTTATTTAGGGCATAGATTGTAATACATGAAAAAGTCTTAGGAACCATTGATGTATCTTTAAGGTCTATCTTAGTCCCAGAAAATTGCATTTCCAAATGGGTTAGTGAATTCTGAGCCTGCTGTGAGATAACATTTGTGGCATTGACATATTTTGAACTAAGGCTAATGGTGAAAACATTATAACCACTGAATGTAAAGACAATTAAGTAATAATTATTAGCCACTTTTTTGTTTATAAACATAGGTGAAAAGGTAATTAACTAGCAAGTATGAAGCCATTTATGTCCAGATTGAATTGCTTTAATACTAATTTTCTGTATAAAACTTGTTAAATATTTTTGCACATTAGTAGTAAAGACTATAGTGACAGCGTGGCTGATTGGAATTTACATATACCTTTAGAAGTTAGAGAAAAATGGACTTTATCACCAACTAAATGTTTTAAATATACCTTTTCAACAAATGTTAATTAAAGGTGGAGTAGAACATAAGAGATGGGGAGAGAAGGCGATAATCTGGAGCTCTAGGAGAAAAGACAGGGAGGAAAGGGCCATGTCCAGCCCTCTGGGCCAGTTATCACTGCAGAACTAATGCTCAAATCTATGGGGGCTGTGAAAGGCATTGGGGAGAGGAACACAGTGGGCAGGCTCTGAATTAACGATGCTAGGAGGGGCCAAATAGGGGAAGAGAGTACAGAAGACTGGGAAGAAGTTTGGATCAGGACTTTTAAGAAGGATGGGAAGAGGGTTGAGAGGAATGTCAGAGAGATAAACTGTGGTCGAGAGAGAATTTAGGCTCCTCTTTGGGGTAACTCTAACCTGCGTATTGGGTGAAACTTCATCCAATGATTTACTTTCTCTAATTAACAGGAAAAAATATTTGGTAGCACGACTTCAAATAAAAATATTTTCCTCTTTTCAGGATTAAAATATAGCGGGATCCCAAACCCACAAAGCTGATATCATTCCAATTACTTAAAATGCAAAATGTAGTACTAGGAGATAATAATATATTTTAAACTATTCATGCTTATTAATCTATATGCTAAATAGGGAAGTGGTCAATAAAGGAACTAGAGATGATAAAGTGATTCCAAAGTGAGATACCTAAGCAGTTTGGTGACTTTTAGTAACAAAGAGAATGTGCCCCCTATAATGACACTCTTTTCCAATTAGCCACTGCCTTTTTTTTTATAGGAAGTTACCTTTATAGGAGCCCTGAGACAAAAGAATAATTCTTCCAGTTCTCAGCAAAACTGGATGGAGGGTTTTCTGAAATATCTGTCTGTTATCTATCTATCTATCTGTCTGTCTATCTATCTATCTATCCATCCATCCATCCATCCCTCCTCTTTTTTCTAATAAGAAAGACACACTTTTAAAATTGGCTGTTATTTGCAGGCTCTCCTGATAACGATTCACAACAAATCCACAAGGCCCAGAAAGAGGAGACCTATTTTTAGGTGTCTTTTATAAGAATTCAGTAAATGTGCTATATTCTCTGGTAAGCTTCCTTTTAAAATTCTTCCAACTCTTTTTTTTTTTTAGTATTTGGGTCAAAAATATCATTTACAAATGGTGCTTTCCCGCATATTCTTCACTCTGGGAACACTGAGTACTGAAAGGTTTATTGAAGTGGCCCTGAAAAAACATTTTTATTCAAATGCATTATTTACATTGGGGTTTTGGACTTCTTTTTTTTCTTTAAGAACAGTAGTAAATTTCTTTTATGATGAACAAAATTGCAAATAGAAAATCAAAGTTGCTTTCATTAAATACTTAATTTGTTAATCAAAATATTTAAGACATTATCTGTCTGTTTTATCCATTTTAACTGGCAGCCACCGCCGTTGCATGCCCATGCTGTCTGGGCTTTGGGAGACAGACAACCCTATGTCCATCGATAGAATAAACACATGATTGTTATATGTTTGGAATCTCTTTGTTCTACTTGAATTGCATGGACCTCAGTATGTTCACTGCTTGTACCTCTTTTCAAACTGACTTTGTTGGATGCCAACTGTTAACTTGAATCTAGATTGTTAACCTTGGATTTCATATGGATCTGACAATCGAACATTTAATTAAAGCCTAAAGGATTTAAACTGGGTTTCTAGAAACCTCAGATTTAGGCCTATAGCCTTCCAAAGGTTAAGCACTTTAGGTTACTGTTTCCTTAGTTATAAGATTTAGCTTATCTTTAAAGTTCCAAAATTTAAGTCGTTCTTCATTTGTGCTGCAGTGTTTGTGTTTCTCTTGGAAATAAATGTCTGCCAGAAAAATCCTTAGCAAACGGAAACCAGGTGAGGTCTAGGAAGTACTGTCTCGTTACTGCATAGCGGTGGCGTTGCCCACAGAGCTAAGTGTACTGGCTTTAATATACATCCACAGATCCTTTGACACTCCTCTCTTTGAAAGATAGAGCCCCATTCCCCTGCTTAATAGAATACGGCAGAAGTGACAGGTGTGTGACTTCTGACAGGGTATGTTAAAAAGCATCAAGACGGCCTGCTTGCTCTCTCTTTGGAGAGCTTGCACTGGTATAAACTAATGTTTATACCAGTTGTCCCACACGAAAACAGCCATTTGAATGAGCCGTATCTGAAACAGGTCCTCCAGTCCTAGCCATGCCTTCAGAAATCTTGGCAGCAGCTTCATGAGAGATGCTGAGCTACAACCGCCCAACCAAACTGCTCCTGAGTTTCTGACCCACACAGACCATAAATGTTCACTGTTCCTTTAAGTTGTTAAATGTGGGGGATATTTGTTATGCAGCAACAAATCACTAATACATTTGCCTATATATTTAAATGAGGAACTTAACACTATCTATCATGCATATTTGCAAAACTATACCTAAATTAAAAGTCATCTTATTTCCTAAGGATCTAGGTGTTTTAGAGCTCTGCTCTAAAATAAAAGACTATTTCATATTCAAAGACATAACTTAATATAGAGAATACAAATTTCCCCTGTTACAGTTGAATAGCATTTTCTTTTGTGGCAGACCTAATGGAAGTTGGCCTCTGTTCTTTTTATTCTCTTTCATCATTTTTCGCAGTTAAGCATCCTGCTTGAATTGATGGTCATCACTTATTAATTTATATGTATTGAGCTCCCCCGTACATTTTAAGTCAAAATAGAAATTATATACAATGTAATAAAAATTTGTACGCTTAAGGAACTTAGACTTTTCAACAAAACGTGATGTGAATGTACAGGGCATATGGTCACACCATACTGACACATATACAGAGATAAGGTAATGCAGCAAAATGAATGCCTTATTGTTATTGAATATTTATATAGAGTATCTTATTAATCCTCACAGTAATCCTATGAGGCATAACATAAGCCTTTCACTACTTGGTGGTATTACTTCTTTTAAAAATATTTTTCTGGTTATAAACATATTTTAGAGACTTTGAAAACACAGAAAGATACCTCAGTGTGGTATCAATGTATATTAACCAGCAAGCTGGCGTATGAGTTATGTGAGACAGCTACCGTGTCTCAGTGCAGCCAGATTTGTGGCTGAATGAGAGGTGCCTCCGGGCAGGGTCGGGACAGGCTGCTACTGGAGAACAGAAGTACAAAGTCTAACAAATTAGACTGGACTTTTTTCCTGCCCTACATCAGAGAGAGATCTAGCCATGTTTTTAAATTTTTGTTTTTCTACCTCAAATGTGCTACCAAGGGGACTCTCTGGAGGTAGCATAGACAGTAAACTAAAGTTTTCAGCAGCTCATATTATCAGGGAACATGTAGCACACATTTCTCTAGGGCACCTCTTTAAAAGTGACTTTATTGTGAAGTCTTTACAAAACTTTAAAATTTGCAATTTAATCCAACCAAAATGCAACTACAGTGGTGTTTTCCTTGATAAATCCCAAAGATGTTATGTCTGTATGTTTTATGTACTATGTATGTAAGGCAACTAACTACTAAGGGATCAAGTAGTCTTTTGACAGTACTTTGGCGATGCTGAGATTATTTACCATGAGATATTCCAAGTGATTGATGTGTTTGAACACTAAATGCTAAAAAATGTTTTGAGTTTCTTGAAATTCTACAGGCATGTGAATGAACTATGTAGAAAAGAGATACAACAAAGGTACTCACTGGAAGTTGAGGATCATAACAGAGAATTTTTTAGGATCCCGTACTTTATGGCAATTATTTTATAAAACAACTGGAAAAAACGAACGAGAAAAGAGAAATCTCAGAAGCTCATCAGTCCTGGGTTTTTGCTTTTACAGCTTGTTCAGAGTCTTGGAAGCCCTGAAAGGAAGTAGGAGTGAGGCTAATGAGCTTTTGGCTTTCAGACCACAGCCCATCCCTCGAGGAGACTGTTGAATTATTTCTCACATGGCAAGGAGGGATAATGTGATACATAGACAAAAATCTTTTTCTTGCTTCCAACAGTCATACTAAATTGCACAATACTTCTACAGCCCTTCTCAAACACTTAAACACGTTCTGGGACCATAATTTTGTACATATACAGAGAAACGTCAGAAGGCCCAAACCGTGGCTCTGCTTTGTAAAGGCAGGCTGGTGAGTGGGTGGTTTCTGAGGCCTGATCATAAGGTGGAGACATAAATGCAGCAGGCTGTGAGGGAACGATTCTCAGGAAATAACAGCCTTTCATGTGAAGAAGAACAGCTGCTGGAACTCTTTGGAAAAATGCTAGAGAGATTTAAGAATACACAGAGAAAGAACTTTTGGCCCTCTCACAGATGAAGGTCGGCACGGAATATTCTCTGGAGAAAAAACATTGTCTTCTTGCATCACATTTTAAACATGCAGTGGTTTATATTTATTCCAAATTAAAGGAAAAAAGTGGCCCTATCAACCACTTATCCAATATGTACCAAAAACTTGGTGTTGCAAGGCAATGAGGACAGTATTAAAAATTATGAAGTACAATTCCTAGTTGCAGTGAACTTGAGATTTGAGAGACAGAGAAAGACACACACAGGAACATTTCATGAATGATTCCAGGAACTGAGAAGTGATGTTTGACAGTAAGAGGGTCTGGCTTGTCCTCAGACCACAGTTCTCTGCGTATCAGCTGACCTCTCCTTAAATCAAGATGGAGTATAGTAGAACATCTGAAGGCTCAAAAAAAGTACACATATTATGTATATATCTTGCTACTCATAACTCAAAAGCCACCTACTGCTTGCCCTACCCAACAGGAGTCAATTTATTAAGCTGGGCAAGCAACACTGGCCTCCAATATCTTTCCTTCACTAAATCCACCAAAAGAGCCTGACGAATCAATTACATCTAAGTAACAAATTCGGTAAAACTGGGAGTTCCAAGAATTCCTTTCTCTGATTAGCGAGATCAGTGGTTCTCAAACTGGAGTGTGCATCCAGGTCATCTGCTGGGCCCTACTCCCAGAGTTTGCGGATTCGGTACATCAGTAGGTCTAGGGTGGGGCTAGATACTTTATATTTTCTTTAAGACCCCAGGCAATGCCACCGCTGCTGCTCTGGGGACCATACTGTGAGAACTGCTGAGCTAGGTGAACACACTGGTTTGATTTCAGTTCTGAAAACAGAACCTGTGGCTGGCGTCTCGTGAGTGATGGGAAAGGATGGCATGAGATGATGCCACAGAATTAGGTAGCGACTGGGTTACTCAGCACCTTGTAGTTTATGTTAAGTTCTGAGAATCTATCCATGGTTTTGGAGTAGATGAGTGATGTGATGTGATCTGATTTTCAGTTTTTAAAGCTCACTCTGCCTGTTCTTCTAATAGGATACATCAGGGAGAAGAGGACCAGAGGTGGTGTTAACAGGTAAGAGATGACGGCTTGGGAAATAAAAATGACTGTGCTCAGGCTGCAGCGCTAGTGATGCAAGTGGGGAAAAGTGGTCAGACCTGGCTTACATTTTGGAGGGAGAATCAGCAGCAGACACTTGGAGATGGACTGATGGTGGGGGTGTGGGAGAGGCAGCTGCCAAGCCAGACACTCAGCTCCCACCACACAAAGCTGAATTGATGGGGCACTGGGGGCACAGGAGGTAGAGCAGCCTGTACAGGGGGTGGACTGGTGGTCAGAGAGCTGAACTTGGGTCGGACACGTTCAGTAGAGACAATGCAGAGATTTTTCAACCACTGGTCACAGGAGTGAGGAGTGGGGGCTGAAATACAAATTTGGTGGGACCCAGAGCTGGAGAGACGAGTCCTTGTTGTGTGAGAGTGGGTCTGGGACTGGATGCCGGATTTAAGGGCCAAGGAGAGAAGGAGGGAACTGATCAGAACCAGAGAGGAGAGAAAAACCAGAAATGTGTGACGGCACAGAAGCTGACAGGAAAAACATTTTAAACATGAGGCACAGTCCGGAGATGGAAGTGATGCTGACATCACTTAAGATGAGAATAAAAATGCAATCATTCGTCTGGCAACATGGGAATCAGGGAAGTCCCTGGAAACGCCAGCAAGGGTAGCTGTGGAAACTCGGTGGGGATGGGAAGCTGGGCTGCAGTGAGGTCAAGAGTGAGTGGGAGGAACCAGACACTTCTTCACTGAATCATTGATCCAGACATTGATTCATCCAGTTCAGCTTTAAACGGCTGTTACGTGAGAGACCACACAGCCCTGTGGAAAAGACGAAGACTCCGTTTCCTGCCTTGGAATGGCTCGTCACAGTCTAGATGGCGAGACAAACAAGTAAGCACCTTGTCCTGGCCCCGCCCTCTCCAGGCTTTCCTCAAAACAAGTATGCCTTCCTGGTGGTGTGAGTCTACTAGTCTCACAGAGCTTCCCCAATTTTTCATGTCAAGACGTACATAAAAAATGATAATACTGATAACTATCAATTTACACTTCTTAATCCCTTCACCTTTCCACAGGGATGTGAAGTGCAGCATAGGGAATATAGTGAATAATATTGTAGTAACTAGTATGGTGAGGGGGGTGCTAGACTTACTAAGGGGATCATTTTGTAAATCATATAATGTCTAACAACTATACTGTACACATGAAACTAATATAAACTATATCAAGTGAAAAAAATGGTAGTATTGGCACAGATCCTTGAGTTGGCTAGAAGGGCTTCTCAAGGCTAAAGCTGTGTCCCAGAAAAACACATCCCCGTGCTTGGCTCCAGCCTGTGTCATAAATGGAATCCGAGTCATCCCCAGACTGGTTCAATCCATCATCACGTCAACCTAGGTATGGTCAGTTCTATTCCTGTCTAGGTGCTTCCCATCAAAACTGAAGTTCCAGAGGCCTGTGGGAAAGAAATTCTACGAATTTTGTGGTGCACAGCTTTGGGTATTTTCCTGACCTCCCCTCTGTGATATGATTAGGAAATGCTACCACTACTAATGTAGCACTTATCTGGCACATGTTATTATTTAAAAATCTTTTTACATATTTTGCTATGTATTTAAACATCACATCTTATTTCTTCAGTTGAACTCTAAGATTTCTAAGGGCAAGAGCCATGAATCTATCTGCTTTCTCTTTGTCCTCCCAGCGCCAGCGTAGCGCCTCTCACAGTGTGGGTCGTGCTTACCGACTGGTACACACGTAGGTATGTGAAGTCTGCGTTTATTGCCCAGGCTTTGTTCGTATTAGATGAGAAATAAGCATTGTTTTATTATCCCATGCTTAAAATCAAGGTCAATTTTCGCCTTTGGCTGAGAGACTCATCTGATATTAAAAAACTCCGCAAAATCTGGCTGTGGTGGAGCTTTAGCAGACTATGTACACATATATTTTTCAATTGATTATTAGATATTTAACTCAATAATTGTGAATTTTTAAAAATGATTTTTAATTGATTTTATGGAGAGAGAGAGAGAGAGAGAGAGAAACATTGGTTTGTTGTTCCACTTATTTATGCATTCAATGGCTATTTTCCTGCCATAGCAAAAACAGCATAATGACCATAGTGCAATCTCTCTTTAAAGACTTTGGTTTTTGTAGTGCCTTCTGTATCTGAACATCAGAGCTTTACACCCCGCCCTCTGGTTTCAGGAAGTACCCCTGAGGTCAGAGAGCCAGTGGAGTACACATAGCGTACCCTACACGCTGCTCGGAAGAGTAAATGCACACTTAGGCTGATCTTCTTGGGTTTGTCTTTGCTCTGAGAAGTAAATTATGGGTTACTTGATTAAACCACCAATTAACCCAGGTTAATTGGTATTTTAGAGAATTAAAATAGTATATTTAGAACAATATATTTAAATGTGATATTTTTGGAATTATACTGAATCTCTACTGAAATGGATGTATAGGAGTGATTCTGTAATTCTGGAATCTCTTGCATAGAAGTTTATAAAGTGAGGTCTCTATTTATTGCCCCTGGAGGAAGAGCAATGGATTAAGTCACTTCTACAGAATTCCTATAGCACCGTGATTCTAGAGAAGTTATTTAAGTAAAATAACTCAATAATTTAATTTTGTTTTTCAAAAAGGTGATACTATTTTTTACATAGCACTTATTATACTACTTCACATATAATTAATTTTTTATGTGTATTTTATTATCATTAGTTTTTAAGATTTATGTATTTACTTTTAGAGAGAGGGGAAGGGAGGGAGAAAGAGGGGGAAACATCAATGTGTGGTTGCCTCTCATGAGCCCCCTATTGGGGGCCTGGCTCACAACCCGGGCATGTGCCCTTGACTAGAAATCCAGCGGTGACCCTTGGGTTCGCAGGCTGGCACTCAATCCACTAAGCCACACCAGCCAGGGCGGTGTGTGTTTTATTACTAAATGCATAAAAATTCTTGCAAAATATCCTTTCCTTACCTGTATTATAAAATGAAGAACAAAAATATTCTAAGACTTAAATTGCTTAAAAGGGGAATGTAAAGCCACAGTAGGACATGGCTCTCCAATTTGTGCAAGTGTCCTCCTATCTTTCCCCTGCCATTTAAAACACGGCTTTATTTAGGATATATAAAACAAAATGCATGGAAGCCCAAACTAAATGTGTTCCTGAATGGCTCAAATAACAAATGGCAGCTAGCGCGAGTGGAGAAAATTAGGCAAATAGGTATAGAATCTGTCTAAAGTTCATTGGAGTTCAAATGTAGGACTTAAAAAAAGGAATCATATTCAGAGAACATGGAAACCAAAGACATGCGGGCCTAACACTTTTCTCTATGGAGCTCTATTATTCGTAGAGAAGACAATGTGAGCACCCAAGAAAATCTCTATCAGATAAGTTCATGTTTGCTATGAAGTCATGGAACTTTCCGACCTTAGGGTGAAGGACAGTTAAGGGACGGCTGTCTAAACCCGGATGGAAGCATATCTGAAACGAATGTCCCATTTTTCCTCGTGGTAAATCCTCCTTTGGTCAAACTGGTGGAAACCCTGTTCTGCATCAATTGGCCTCAAGAACTATCGGGCAATAAATACCATACATTCTGCCTTGTAGGAAACACTAGTCATGAACACAACGTCCAGGCCAAATCTAGATCTGTTGTTCCAGAGAACTCAGCACCAGTTCACTTATCCACACCATATTCTTCCACACACACATGGCAAAATTAATCAATTTATACTTATTGGCCTTATACTAAAGCATGTATAACTACGACTATTAATTTCAAAACAACCTTATTTTTTGATAAGAGAATAGGTTTTCATAAACAGTTGTCCTGGAAATTAAAAAAAATTACATTTTCATTTATGAAGGTAAAATTTATTACATATTATATTTGAAGTTTAGTCAAAGAAGAAAAAAGTATGATATTCGGAATCTTTGATAGTACAACTGAGTGAATTACTTTCCTTCTAAAATTCAACTTTTTCTGTCATCATGTGTTTCATTTATTTATTTATTTTGTTAAATTTATTGGGGTGACATTCATTATTAGGATCATATGCGTTTCAAGTGTGTATTTCTATGCTACGAGATCTGTATTTTGCACCATGTGTCCCCCACCCAAAGTCAAACCATCTTATATCACCATATATTTGACCCCCTCCACCCCCTAAAATTCAACTTTTGTACTGAACTTTACTTTCAATAGGAGCTGGAGACCATTCCTCTAAATGTATAAAGCATATTTCATTATTTGCTAGAATCCAAAGGAGCAGAATCTTTAATGAAGTTTATTTTTGTAACAGATACCCAGTCCTACAGGGAAGATAATGTGATTTATGGGACTGGAGGTTGAATTACAATGGTAGAAATTATAATATATCAATACATACTATGATATTTGCTAAATTATTTTAATGTTCCAGGCTAGGAAATATAACAATTCCAGGGGAAATTTTTTACCCTCCAAAAGAGAAGTCTATTTTTGTCAATGCGTGAGATTAGCTTGTGCTTTGTAGTTAAGTTTGTAGTGACTGGACCTTATAGCGATAAAGCAGTCAAGATTAAGCAGCTGTGCTGGCCCACGCAGCTAAGCTGAGTGTTCGCTCCTGGGGCTCTGCCGTGTGGTCAGAAAGAACTGGACTAATCGGAAGCCTGGGTTTCAGTACTAGCTCAGCCACTCACTGCCACATGCTCCTGGCTTCTACCTCATCTTCTTTATCTATAAGGTAAGAACAACAACAGTACTTGCGATGTTGTGATGATTAATACAAATTTGAAAACACTATGTAGCGTGCCACCCAAATATAAATGGATATACTTGTTATATGACATTAATATTACCTGAGCAAGACAAAATCAAAACTTTAAGACTGGTTTCAAATTTGTCTTCTTTTCTAATATAACTTAGGTATATAAATCACTGAATAGAAGTGAAGGATTTACTAAATAATCAGCTAAAGTAGACAAAACAGAAAATATAAACAAAGTGAAAAAAAATCAATTATTTCTGGCCAAAGGCAGAGGGAAACTATAATTACTTTCTTAGAGAAAAAAAATAAATATAATGAAGATTTGTTCAAATACTTGCTTGATAATGCCTTTATTGTGGGCCTGAATTCCAGGATAGTATAAAGATATTTAATTTCTTTATATTTATGTTATCTAAAAATCTTGGTTATGTAACACATAAAAGAAAGTTTATATGAACAAGTACATTATGTGGATATTATTTCCATTACACACATCAGATATTCATGATATGGGTTTGAGTTCAAGTAAAGATACTTCTGATTCAATTAGGATTGTTTTAAAATTAAATTACTCTTTATTTGTCTCATTTTAGACTAATAAATTACCTCATTTGGAATGAAGAATGAATTCACTCACAGTTATGTAAAATAATTGGTCCAATATTTTCAAAGGTCATGATGCAGGGTAATAACATATTCTAGGAAATTTGTATTTTGTAATTACTTTTAATGCCTTGATTTGATTGAATAATTATATTACCATCACGGATTGTAAATAGATGAAAAAATTAGAGGGCAGATTCTGATGTCTTGCCACATTGTTCAACTTTTCTGTGTGTATATCAGAGAATTTAGGAGGGAGAGACAAAATGAAGAATACTGAGTTTCCAACACAAGGTATATGCTACAATATGTATATATGTAATTGTGTGTACAAAGAACCTTTCCCATAAATGTTGGTAAAATAAGACTAGAAAGCATAACGTTATTGATGTTTAACAGAAGTAGATTTGAGCACCAAAGAAAAACTCAATATTGTAGTCACTAAGTTCCTGAATTAAACATGAGTTCCTTGGTGTCAGTGAGTCCCATTCTTCCCACTGCTATTGACATAAACTGCATACAAAGAAATATTTCCCATAATATTAGCTGTAGAGTCAGTTCTGACCAGTCAGGCTGCTCCCACTTATTCTTTCATACAAATGGTATTACTGATCCCTTACCATATATTGAGTAATATCCTTCAATGTTACTAGACTAATAATAGTACAGGTAGAACTCAGTATCTTAGTTAAATTGGCTAAATTTAACTTAGTTAACTCAAATATCTTAGTTTAAATCCTCAGGATTGTCATAAGGTTGCCTTTGCAGATGGTTTGCTGCAATTCAAAGAAACCTAACTGGTGACAGTTGTGCCCCACCTTGCATTTGACCTTAGACAAGTCACTTGGCCTGTCTGTCCCTCAGAATCCACCTCCTGGGAACCAGGATAATGGCCTCATCCAAACCTTGTCCAAGAGGCCTGTTGGAAGCTGAAGTGAGATCTTGTATGTTCAAAATGGTTAAAAATAAAGTAGGGTAGTAACGTCATGGTTTAAATAAATTATGGCTCTAGTGTAACTGGAAATAATTATTGCTGAGGTTGTGGCTACCACCTCTGCTGAAGTCAAATCCTAAAGTTAAGGACTGGTACACGGGGCTTGGGGGTTATGTTAGAAAGTGGAAACGTGTGGCAATTACTGTCCTAAACTCGAGAAACTGTCCTTCTAGTATCCAACTGTTTTACATACTCTAGGATGTATGAATACCAAGTTTGAATACCAACTGGGAAAATCAACATCTAGTGAGCATTTATTCTTTACCAATGCCACCTTTTTGTGAAGACACAAAAATGAATAAACCCTGACTCCTGATGCTGAGAAGTTCAGACTTGTTCCTACATCTTAGGTGTGCAAGGAAGATGGGCCCTGGCTTCACGCCTAGCCCACCGAAGTTAGCTACCAGTCAACAAATGTGAAAGAAAAGAAAGCGGAGTTGAGGGGAGAGCATGAGAGGTGGGGTAGGGCGTGGTGTTAGGGGTGTAGGGAAGTGTCTCGGGGGCAGGGACTTCAGAACAGAGACCTCAGTGATGAGCGGGAGGAAGGTGAAGAGCAATCCAGGTATTCTTTAGGCTAGATTTTGTCTTTACTTGTGTTATGCTGACTTTTCTCCTGCATAGGGTCCTGCTCACTTTTTGTTGCTACTTTTTTTGGTTGCTTTTCTTTCATAGCCCATTGGACATGAATTTCTGCTCTCAATTTCTTCTCCTATAAAACCAAGGTTTTTGACTAGCTGATTCCTTAAAATGTTTATATGCTGTGGTGCCTATTGTTGCTTTATTGTCTTTATAAAGTTCACATGTTTCAAAGTTGTCCCAAATTCAGTAATAATCCAGCCTAAGCCGTAAACTCCATAATTAATTCACCCACCAAAGGTTCACAAAAAAGTAAAATGGACGTCCCTTGCCTCTGAGAAGCTTGAGACCTGATGGTGATGTACCTCCTGGAAAGTTACATTGTGCTCTACAACCACACTAAATTGTGGGTGAATTATTCTTATCTCCTGGGGTGGTTTTATCAATGCCTAAGTCTGTCTGAAGGGTTAGGGTACACCATGTTGCACTCTGACAAAGGTATATTCTTTTTGAGCTATAGGGATATCCAGGATCAATACTGCTCCTTTGAGACTGAATGCCGGGAGAAACACTGTGTGTGGTAGGAACTGAGTAAAAATGATTACAATCAGTGAAGAATTAAGTGATAAAAAATACTGCAATAAGAACAGGATGCCATAGACAAGGAGTATACAGAGAACATGAATGGTCTCATGCATTTTTGTAACAAATTTAAAAATTCAGAAGTTTTGGAAAATAAGTTAGCAAAAAATTTCTCAGAAAGATAAAAATGACAAAGACATAGAAAATAGAAGACAAAGGTTAGAAAAACAGAGAATAAGGCCAAGAGTTCCAATACCTAAATTGTAGGATATTTGGAGAGAACACAGAAAACCAAGAAGAAGAAATTATTTTTTAAAATAAGAGAGTATCTTCAGAAATAAAAGGCTAAAGATATAAATAAACAAGTGCCTGGAAAAATTTTTAAAGAAGAAATAGCATAACACTAAGGAAGATCATTGCAAATTCTTATTACATTAGAGATAAATAGAAGAATCTAAATTTTTTATTGAGAAGATAAAAACAGATTAGACATAGGATTGGGAATAAGGTGACATTGGACTTCTCAAAATCAAACTCCAAACTAGAGACTTCTATAAACTAGAAGGGAATCATGTAATGATTAGAAATTTTAAGAAAAAATTATTTCAACTTAGAATTCTATAATTAAATAAATTATCAATCAAATGTCAGGGCAGATGTAAAGCATTTTGGACATGGAAATTGATGCCAATGTCTTCTTAGGCAGACATTGGAGGATCTACTCCATCATAGCAAGGAAGTAAATAGAAAATGGGGAATATAATAAACTCTAGGAAATAGGGGGTCCAACACAAACCCTGGGTGATGGTGACAGGTTGACAGCTGGGAAGAGGGACAGACTGCAGGTTATCCAGAGGAAAGCAGAAAAATAGGAATCTCCATGAGAAATATCTTCAAGAAAGAATAAACTAGATGAAACAAACCTGATAGATTTCCAGATCAATAATATCAATATATTAGAAAAAGTTTTGCAGCTTTGGCAGAGAGTTTAAAATTGAACAAGTGAAAGGAACACAGAAAATAAGCCTTGTCTTCCTCAAAGGAGGTAACTAAGGGAAAAAAGTGGTTTTATATAGGGGAATATAATAATATAACATTATGGTGTGTGTGTGTATGATGTAGAAGAGCTAAATTCTTATCTTTTACAGTTAAATAACTAAAAGAGAAAAATCAAGAATTATCAGTTAAGTATTATTTTTAGAAAGATAGAAGCAAATATCAATAGAAGCAGCAAAACAAAAACAAAAACAAAACAAAAACCCTGGAAATGATTGTTTTGAGGAGCAGAAATCAGGGGAAGTCATTTGTATGCTGACTTTAATCTCTGAGACCAGCTTCTTCCTGAGGTAGGCAACATGGCTGTCAGCATACTAAGGATTACATCTCTTAGTTGGTAACCAGAAACTAAAATGAGGAGTCTTATTAAACTGGTTTTCAAAATTCTGAAAGTATTATGATGATCCAGGCCTGGTCATACTCTCCCCTCTGTGGTCAGTGGCTGGAGCTAGTACCGGGTTGGCCAAGGAGTGAGTTTGTTTTTTCCGTACATTGGCTCTAGTAGAGCTTAGTTGTCTTTTTAACTTCATTTGACACAATTTTGTTAGGTTGTATTGTGACAACTGTCATTTCAGTGTGCATGAAAAAGAAACATCAAAGTTGGTGAATTTTTGTGTAGCCATTTTAAAATTGAAGATAGGAGAAAATATACAACATGTTCAGCATATTATGCTTTATTATTTCAAGAAAAGAAAAACACAACTGAAACCCAAGAAAAGATTTGTACAGTGTACGGAGAAGGTGTTATGACTGACTGAACATATCAAAAATGGTTTGCAAAATTTCGTGCTAGAGATTTCTCACTGGACAATGCTCCATAGTAAGGTAGACCAGTTGAAGTTGATAGTGATCAAATTGAGACATTAATTGAGAACAATCAATGTTATACCATGCAGGAGACAGCCGATATACTCAAAACAGCCAAGTCAATAAAGTTATTGGTGAAAATGAAAGGTGTATCTTTTATTTTATGGAAAAAACTAAATGGACTTTTTGGCCAACCCAAAGGTACCTTAATGACAAATGTTATGATTGCTTCAACTGGAATTCATTTAGCCTTCGTCCATAACACCCATTGCTTTATTACCTGTGCAACCTTTATCATTTATTGTACTTTGTTGAACTTTTCATGCGTGCATACTACAAGATTTTAAGCATCTTATTTGAAAATGTAAAGCATAATTATACAGGAAAACATCAGGCTGTATCTAAATAAGGATCGTCCAGGTTAGAATAGTCAACTTGAGAGTTTGCAGATTTTAATGATTCCCGGATAGTCAGGTGCTGCTTAACAATGGGAATATGTTCTGTGAAATGCATTGCTGGGTGATTTCTTCTTCGTGCAGACATCAGTAGAGTGCATTTACACAAACCCACTACACCCCCAGGCTCTATGGGATAGCCCATTGCTCCCAGGCTACAAGCCTGTACAGCAGGTTACTGTACAAAATAGCCTGAGACTAAGTCAAGCACAGGAGAAAATGATGCAATCAGGAGATGCATGAGATATTTGAGATGCATGAGGCTGCACAGCCTAACCCAACGTACTGTTGTACAGCACATTTTTTTTAAGGTAGAAAGAGTACACTCTAAAATACTGATAAAAGGTAGAGTATAGTAAATACATAAGCCAGTGACAAAGTCATTTATTACCCAGTCGTATGTACTGTACATAATCGTATGTGCTATACTTTTATAAGACTGGCGGCACAAAGGTTTGTTTACACCAGCATCACTGCAAATATGTGAGAAATGTGTTGCTCTAAGTAGTTACCATGGCTACGAAGCCACTAGGCAGTGGGAATTTTTGGCTCTACCATAATCTTATGGGAACAGTTTCCTATATGCGGTCAGCTGTGGATGGAACTGTTGTTCTGTGGCACAAGGCTGTACTCACCGCTGACCTAGAAAGCCATCGTTATATGGTAATTGTTTTCAAACTGAAATACTTTTTGTTACTGCCTTGTGATACAAACGTTTGATTTTGATTTAGATTTTTGACAGAAATAAATTCAGGGACACTGTTTATAAATAATGCAGTTGGCTATAATGTAATAATGTATCTTCCATGATTTATAAATTGCTTTGAAAGTTTTTCTCAAAGAGTCCCAAGTGTTTTTCAACAATGAGGCTATTTATTTAGTAAACAGGTATGTAGTATTTATTATATAGCATGCACAGCTTAAGTGCTTTATATCTATTAATTCATTTATACCGACAATTACCTTATGAGGAAGGTATTATTATTATAACCATTTCATAGATGAAGAACTGACATACAAGGAATTTAAAACCTTATGTCACAGACTAGGAAGCAGCATTGGGATTTAGTCCCAAATCCATGTACCTCACCACCGATGACACTGAACTGTCTTTGCAATGCTAATCTTTTTGATAGAATCGATCTCAAAGAAATGGGTTGCATACTTATGTCTTTGGGTGAAATCCATGTTCTCCAGTTTCCATACATCCTGTAAAAAACAATAGCAGCCCACAGGGCGTTGGCACTACAACAGCAGAACTGAGGAGCTGTGACAGAGACTGAATAGCCCAATAGCCTAAAGTATTTACTTCTGATCCTTTATGAAAAAAAGTTTGCTGACCCCTGGCTTAGAAGAGTAATAATTATCTGGATGACTATGTTCTAACACATTTCTCAAAAGAAATTCCAAAAGAAACCAGTTTCAGTAGTTTATATTATAGTGATTTGATTTGACATTGCTTATGTTAATTAAATTTGCTCATGCATATAATAACAAATATCCATTCATTCAATACATGTTTAATTCATATATACCAGTTATTGCTTGTTGAAAATTTTAAAAATGCTTGGAAAGTATAAAGAGCAAAATAAAAACTGTAGTATCATTACCGCCAGTTCTCAAGCTCTCAAAAACATCTATATAGTGCTTTGCAGATCATTAAGAGATCAATAAATCTTTATTAGTGATTAATTTTGTTGTTTTTACACATAGAATGTGTTTCTCATTATGTGCCGAGTGACTCCATATGCTTATAAAAAGATAAAAGAAAACCATGTAGAGACAACTTTATGATGAAAAAATGTAAAATACCAATACAACTAGGAAAAGGCAAGGGAGCCCTGTGGTTGAAGGCAGGTCCTGGGGCCAGACTGCCTGCCTCCGCATCCTGCTGTGTGGCTGCCTCCCGGCCCAGGCCACACACGGAAGCTCTCTGTCGCACCGTCCTTCCCGCTCCCTCGCTTCAATTTCCTCATCTGTGGACTCAGGTGCTCGAGATGAAAAGGTCCGTAAGGTCTCAAGGATTTTCTGATCATATATGTTCACCGTAGGGAACAGATATGATGGTTTCCAAATTTTACCATTTCTATTAAGAGACATTGTTTTGTGTGGTGTAAGATACCAAGAAGGTAAGATCAAGGTCAAGTAAATATTTACTGTTGGCTAAACATTAAACATTGCCTTGCAATTAGATGAATTCTTTTATTCTGCTTTGAAAAATAGAGTGTTCATTCATGTGCGGATAAGCATATTCATCCTTCTGTTTTCCAAAGTTCAGTGATTAGTATACAATAGTAGAGATGATTTTGATACCTAAACACATTGACCAGACAAGAGTTAAAGCTGAAAATTTTTTAATTAAATAAAAATATCTGGAAATTCCCCCTTTATTCTTCAATTCAAAACATGATTCACTTAGAGATATGTGGAGAGGGGTAAGTTTATTTGGATATTTTGCATCTAGAGTTTTAACTTTTATTATTTCAACTGGACAATACTATGAAAATAATTATTTTAATAAAGACTAGAATTGAAAGATATATATGTAGTCTTTTAAGAGACCATCGATAAGACACTACATACAAATATTCACGAGTCTTCATTTAAAATAAAGTTTCTATCCTGCTAAACATGGATTTCTTTTTAAAATTTAGCTTTTGGGGATAGTTAGCTAAGGCAATTGGTTAAAAACACTTTCAATGAAAGGGCAAGTTTCTGTTATCCGTGTTGGCTGCTGAATGCCACACGTATGTGCACATACATGGTTGTGAGACACACGTGAGCCATGGATACACAGCCTCATGTTAATGAGCACATACCTATGAAATCATCAGATAGAAAGGGAAGTGAAGGGGGATCTTTCTGTCCAGTAAGATTCCTAAGCAAATTTACATTTATGGTGTAAAAAGAACTGATTTCCCATTTATGATTATCTCATCAATATGAAACACTGTCTTTTGGGGAAAAAGAATCATTAGGGAATATGATAATTGTGATTAAAAAAAAACTAACTAAATTTGTGGTCGGAACATTTACAACACCGATCACCCCCCTACCAGTAATGTGAGTATTCTGTACCACCCAGGCAATTGCCTCATTCTGGAGAGAGGGTAAACAAAGGCTGAAGTGTGTAGAATGCTACTTAAAAAACTATCTTAGCAAAATAGCAACAGAGCCCCACAAGAAATCCATTTTATTAAAAAGTGAGCCCGCAAATCACACTATCTGATATCAGACTATACTACATGGCCATAGTAATCAAAACGGCATGGTCCTGGCAGAAAAACAGACATACAGATCAATGGCACAGCATGGAGAACCCAGAAACAAACCCAGGCCATAGGGTCAATTAATATTTGACAAAGGAAGCAAGAACATACAATGGGATAAAAGCAGTCTCTTCAATACATGGTGCTGGGAAAGTTAGATAACATGAAAAAAAATGAAACTAGACTACCCTCTTACACCACACATAAGAATAAACTGATAATGAATAAAGACTTAAATGTAAGACTTGAAACCATAAAAATCCTAGAAGAAAAAATAGGCAGTAAAATATTGGACATCTCTTGGAGCAATATTTTTTTCTGCTATATCTCCTTGGGCAAGGAAAACAAAAGAAAAAAAAATAAATGGGACTACATAAAACTAAAAGGTTTTTACACAGCAAAGAAAACCATCAACAAAATGAAAAGATAACCCATTGAATGGGAGAACATAATCAACAATGCTACATCTGCTACGGCATTAAATTTATAAAGAACTTATATGATACCCCCCTACCCCCCCCCCCCCGCCCACCAAACAATCCAATTAAAAGTGGGCACAAGACCTGAATAGACACTTCTCCAAGGAGGACACACGGATGGCCAATAGACATATGAAAAGATGCTCAACATCACTAATCACCAGAGAAATGCAAATTAAAACCACAATGAAATATCACCTCACACTGGTAAGAATGTCTATCATCAATAAATCAACAAGTGTTGTCAAGGATGTGGAAAAATGTGAACCCTTGTATACTGTTGGTAGGAATGCAGACTGATGCAGTCACTATGGAAAACAGTATGGAGTTTCCACAAAAAATTAAAAGTGGAACTGTCTTATGACCTAGTGATTCCAATTCTGGGAATATATCTGAAGAAACCTGTAACACTAATTCAAAAGAATATATGCACCCCTATGTTCACTGCAGCATTATTTCCAATAGTGAAGATTTGGAGGCAGCCCAAGTGTCCATCAGCAGATGAGTGGATAAGAAAGCTGTACATTTACACAGCGGAATACCACTTGACCATAAAAAAGGAACTCATATTTTGCCACAGAATGAAGGGACCTGGAGAGTATTATATGAAGTGAAATAAGCCAGTCAGACAAAGACAAATGCCGTATAATTTCACTTACATGTGGAATTGAATGAATAAACAAAATAGAAACAGACTTATAGATACAGAGAACAGACTGACAGCTGTCAGAGGAAAGGAGGGTTGGGGGCTGGGTGAGAGAGGTGAAGGGGATTAAGGGAAAAAACCCTCATAAACACAGACAACAGTGTGGTGATATAAATGGGGGATATGGGTGGCGGAGGTAGAAGAGGGTAAAGGGAGAGTAAATGGTGACAGAAGGCAACTTGACTTTGGGCGGTGAACACACAATACAATAAACAGATGATGTATTATAGAAATGCGTACTTGAAACCTAAATAATTTTATTAACCAAGGCTACTCTAATGAATTCAACACAAAATTAAGTCCTCTTATGCTTTCTAAAAGATACACAAATTTTATGTCCCAGATGATATTACTCTGCCTATGTTCTTAGTTGTTCTTATAAACGTAGATCGCTTTGCCCTGAATAGTGCTAGAAGTGGCACAACTCTTTGAGGCTGTGCCCCAGACACGTTACGGAAGTTAGGCCAAGACAAGGGCTTCTCTGTCCAGTTCTTGGAAGAGGAATTCCCAGGTGGAGGAAGTACAGATAGACATTACGGTCAGGGGTTTCAGACTATCTGAAGAATTTTTTTTTTCTCATATGTGGCATTTTTTTTCTGGGTCAGAAAATATATTTGAACTCATGTAATATCTGTAGAAGGTTTTACTACCTTTTACTGCTTACTTATTTAAAACAGCAAAAGAGTACCTTTCTAAAGCCCCCTTTCGAGTCTCAGGGTCTATCCCATGTACATCAGGGCACAGTTCTTAACTAGGTGATGGTGGAGCATGAAGTAGCCTAATGGGTTTGTCTGTGGATACATGCTTCTGCATGTTCTAGCCCCTTGGGATTCTGCCTTCCAGTCACATGGAACTTCTTTTTATTTCTATAACTGGCCATGCTCTGTCACTGCAGACCTTCAAACATGATGTTTACCCTGCCTGAAAACTCATTCCCTACCTCTTTGTTTGGTTGATTCCTATCGACTAACATCCCTTTATATAACACAGCTACTGGGACCTACTATATGCCAACCTAGGAGGACACTCCTGGCCCCACTAACTAGTTAGATGCTTTTGCTAGATGCTTGCACAGCAGCAACCTGCACTTCTCTTACAGCCATGAACATGCCATTGTCTGTCACTGCTAGTTTCATTGTCTATGGGCTTGGCTGTGAGCAAGGAATGGGTCTGTCATTCTCCCCAGGGCTCAACACTGGCATCCAATAGCTGCTGAAAAGTACCATGTGAGTGAAGATCAACATCATTACCAGAGATTTTAGTAGAGGTATGCATACAAACATAACCACCTTAGAATCTTAAAAAATTGAAATTAACTTGCTTGGTTCGAAATGCATTTATGTGTCAAATTTATCAGCTCAGTTCAGTTGTTTGAATACCACTAATACTAAGCTCACTGATACAGTTCAGACATGTAGAAAAGGAGAGATTGCAAACCAATGAATTTTACTATTTCAGATGAAATAAGACATCATTTATATGCAAATATCGAGTCATTAGGTCGTATATCTGAAACTCATATCATGTTTTATGTCAATTACATCTCAGTTAAAAATATTTGTGGGAGGGCTGCACTCCCAATCATCACATTGCTGCATCATCAGTTAAAAACATTTTTCCAGAGCTCAACAATGACCGTAAAGAACAAATAATTCAAATGTTTTCGATATTAAAACCACATTTTTAAAATAGATTTTGATATCTGAACCAAAACTTTAAAAAAATCGGTCCCACAACAAATACTCACTTCTGTGATGTTTGTGTTAGTCTGTGTGGGCTGCCCGTTTTGTTAAAACTAGGTGGCTTGAACAACGCACGTTTCTCACTACTCTGGCAGCTAGAAGACCAAGACCAAGGCCATCAAATCTGACTTGCAGTGAGGACTCTTCCTGGTGTGTAGATGGCTGCGCTTTTGCTGAACCCCCCTGAGGCCTTTCACTGAGGTGCAGGAGGGGAGAACGAGAGTGAGCTGCCTGGTGTCTCTGCTTGCAGACACAGTGATCCTACGGGATCGGAGGCCACGTTTGTGACTTCATTTACCCTTAAGTACCTCCTTTCGCTAAATGCGCTTATATTAGGGGTTAAGACTTCAATATGTAAGTTTTGAGGGGAACCAAGCCAGGCTGTAGCATCATCATTCTGACAGAGCATTTTAACTAACTCATCTTGAAGCTCCAGCAAGCATTCTTCTGACGTGTGTAACACAAAGTAGTACTGAGTCATTAAAAAAAAAAATATATATATATATGGTCTGTCCAGAGGTATATAGTCATGTAACAAGAAAAATAGAGGCATTTATTGAAGAAGACACAAGATACAAGAAACATTGCACACAGGACAATGATGCCTCAGTCCCCTTCAAAGCAGGCACCGTGGGACCTCACTCAGTTCCCCCAATCACCATCAGCTGCCCCGTCATCTTTTCCTGAATCTCATTGGTGCTCTGAAATCTCTTTCCTTTCAAAGGTGATTTTAGTTTTAGGGAAAAGCCAGAAGTCCCAGGGTGCCAAATCTGGGCCGTAGGGGGGACTGAGTCATTTGGGTGAATTTTTAAAAAATACATTATTTATTTATTTTTTAGAGAGGGGGAAGGGAGGGAGAAAGAGAGAGAGAAACATCAATGTGTGCTTGCCTCTCGTGCCCCCCCTACTGGGGACCTGGCCTGCAACCCAGGCATGTGCCCTGACAGGGAATCGAACTGGCAACTCTTTGGTTCGCAGGCCAGCACACAATCCACTGAACCACACCAGCCAGGGCCACCTAGGTGATTTGATGTTTTGTCAAAAAACTCTGTATGAGATGCGATGCATGAACAGGTGCATTGTCGTGATGAAGCTGCCAATCACCAGTTGCCCATAGCTGCAGCCTTCTGAATCATCTGAATAGTTTCCATGGAGGAATGTCCAAGCTCAATGCAAAATTTGATGCAGATTCTTTGCTCTATTCACTCAGTCATTTGAATGCTGACTCAACGGCATCTACTGCCGCCACTGACTAGTACAGTGAAGTCGTCATTGTTCATGCATGCACATTCTAGTCCACTCTCCTTGGCTGCCAGGTTACATTGATGTCGTGCAAACGATTCTCCTTATATAAACAATGGCTGGACTTTTTCTGGACAGGGCTCAACCTCTGTTATGAGACGGCAAAGGACATATTTTTCTGGAATTTAAAGTAACAGTCACTGACTTGGCATTATCTTTATAGGAATTGATATACTGTGGACAAATTTTAAATAAGGAATTTCTTCTTGGACTTTTAATGTACATCTTTTTTAGACTTTTAGATCTGGTCCTGAAATCAGAAATCATCCAGTCCAATTCCATGCCCTTGTTTAAAGACGAGAAAATTTAGTCCCAACGAGCCCAAGTTGCCCCAATTCCCTAGCAAGTTATTCAAAGCCTTTTACAATTTGCCTCAGTTTACATTTTATCTAAAATGTCCTTCCTTCTCCTGCACTGTGTGTTTTCATACTAGATCACTTGGTTTTAAGGCCATGACCCAAACCTTTCCAGATGTTTTTGCCTGCCCAAACAGAATTGATCATTCTTTTCTCTCTCTCTCTTTAGAATTTTCCCAAATGCTTAAATACCACTTGTTGAACTATATCCCAGTAATTTGTGTTATTTTACTCTCTTCATTAAATGATGAGCTTCTTGAAGTCAGCAGCTGGACACTATTTATATTCACCAGTCCTAATGTGTAGTATGGGGCCTTAATAAATGACTTCCAACTCTCATTTCTGAAGTCATGCAGCTAATATATGGCCCATAAGTGATGGACGTTTGAGTCTCTTGACTTTCTGATCAGTGATCCTTCCACTCTGTGACCACACTTCACTCTTAAGATGCTGGTTTTAGAGTTCTAGAGAGATTCGTGTGCCAAAACACTTCATGAGCATAAGTCAGAGAAGCCTCAGGAAAGTCTTCCGCTGAATTAGAGATGACATCCTCACTCACTGTCTGACCCCTGCATGTTTCAAATACACCGTGCTGGAGCAAACGGTCACATCTCTTATGGGACAAGTTTAACCCGACTGGTCCACCCCAAAACTTGTTTGACTTGGACTATTAGGGCTCTGGCTTTTGGAAGAACTTTGTGAGGCCTGACTGTGGTCACGTGTGGAGATGCTTTATAGAAAAATCGCTGATGCCCCAAACAGATTAAAGGTCAGTGAAGTTAGGCCTGGGGCAATTGTTCTGTGACCTCTGGCACATTTTTACTGGGTTTCTGCTGTTTTATTGCTTTTGGCCCTTCCCTGATGGTTTAGCAAGGATTGTGAAATTCTGAGTAAAGTTACACAAAGGTTGATTTTCCTTTTGTGAATCAAATCCCAATTCTTTTCATCTTCAGCTTTCTTGAGAATTACACTAGCGAAGACAGTTTTGGGACAGATGTTTTGAACTCTTACGAGAACTGAAGTGGACAAAAAAACACCCATTTTTTCAATGCTGTATGAATATCCTGAATTAACAACATATTAGAAATTTTGCAATTTCCTGAAGATGTAAAAAAGCTTGGGAGAAATTACAAGAGGGCCCCTTGATAACAGATAACATAAATTCCATCAAGCGTACACATTTTACATAAGTACCTGTATAATATTTTCATATGTTAGGTATTCTCTTAAAAGAGATAAGAACTTTCTAAAAATCTCTGGCTAAATCTTTAAAAGCTAATGGAGTTATAACATTTGGCTTTATAACAAACATTCTGCTAACTTAAGGTTTTACGGAACTAACAGCTGTAAGTCAGAAGATTTTGACTTACTAATGAACTAAAACAAATGGTATCTGTACAAGTCTCTTTCCCATGTGTGCAAAATACACACATGAAACATACCTATATAGAGAAATACACATACAAGTGTGTTTTCATTTACAAATAATAACCTGAAATATCAAACACATATTTATGTGGGAATTAATGTAAATGTTAATTTATATGAATATTAACATGAACTTTATGAATAATTGCATACAAAAGATAAAATAATGAGGAAGTTCATTAAAGCTCTAGTCAGATTAGCGAGACTGCAAGGAGCATGTGCTGTCTTGGTGTAAGAAAGGGGACGGCCTTTGGTTTGCATTTAGTCTAACCAGGCTCAGCTTCTCTGGTAGCATTTTTCTTACGTGCTTGTTTAGCTGCGTGGACTATTATTCCCTTGCCTTTTTACTTTTTCTTGTGGTCTACAATAGGTAAAAGAGACACGATGAGGTTTTTTCCTTTACAAAAATAAACATGAACATATTTTTTTCACTTTATTCATGATAACTCTTAACCAGATCACCCAATCACAAAACACATCACAACACAAAATTCTTGCGAAGGAAGAACCCAAGTTAAAGTGCTAACAGAGAAAGGGGGTAAGACAGAGGTGGTGAGCAGAAAAGTTTCCCTTTTATCTGAACCTAAGCACCCAAGATGGTCATTCTTTTAACTACTATTTCTTTTCTCTTTCTTGTATATACTCACTGACAAAGTTATTCAAATTAAGATTATGTTACCTTGCAAGTTTTTGGACAATACTCTTTCTTTGTTTGCAAAATTATTTGTAAGTAATGCCTATTTCATTGTGCAAGAGCAAAAGCAGTTACAAATGATCTTTCTACACAGTATTTGTTCTCTGTCCTTTCTGCTGTCTCACAAATCCTTCTCCATAAGCTGATCCGGAATTCCCGGCATTGAAATGGCTTATTTTGTATCCTTAACCCATCCATTTGGCTTTATTGGGTAATGTTACACTCAGGTAATGCTATACAAATCTGGGCAAATGAGTTTTGCCTCAAAGACCTGGGCCTGAGACTGTAAGTGAAAAGAGCCCAGTTCTGCTGGGGCGCGCACCTGCAGCTCTGCTTCAGGTCAGCGGGGATCTTGACTGTTGGAAGAGGTAAAGTTTATTTTCAGCCGGCTCAGCAGAACAGAACTCATTCTAAATAAAGCATCAGAGAGGAAATCTCAGCAAAGCCAGTGATGTTGAAATTTGTCTGGAACAGCTATCCGAAAACCGGTTTTGTGACATCCAACAGTGCCTTCAAACATGTAAGGAGTTTTTCAAAATTCTTGAAGGAATTCTCAAAATATACTTAACTGTTTATTACCAAAAATGGTATAAAATAAAATAAAAATACAAACCATGCGATGATTTCAGGAGAGAAGATGGACAGTGTTATAAAATTAAGGATTGGGACACTGTTACAACTTTTAACAAGTTGGAAGTTTAAGTTCGAAAGCATTACAATATGTATCAGAACATACATGAAATTAAACTAATGTATTCAGGTTGTTACGGAATGAATAAACAGAAACACCCAGAATGTTGCAGATATGTTTATACTTGATAAGAGTTCAACAAGATTGGGAAAATTGCTCATTGGAAGACTTAAGAAGAGCTGCTGTACCAACATTTTAGTAGTGTGTATACCAGATTCTCCAGTCAGGTATTGAGAAAGCATTCTCCCAGAACCAGGGAGAATTCCTTCTTTACCTGACCCCACAGCAGACAGATAACCTCAGTTCAACCAATCTGGGTTACCTTGAACAATGTATTTCATGTCCCTGAATCCTAGTTTTCTCTTCTGTAAGGTGAGAAAAATAATATCCTTGTTTTGAGAATTAAATGCACATAAAAGACTCAGCACAGGAGCCTGCTCAGTGAATATCCGTTGCACCTTAGTTTCCCTAAACAGTGGGGTGCAGTCCTGTCTGTACTTCAGAATCACCTGAGGACATTTAAACCGTACTAGCCAGGGCCCCGCTACCAACCAGTTCGAATCAATGCCTGAGCTTAGGGACCACACCATAGCACCTCCCTAGGAGATTCTACTTGCAGCCCGGGGGGCAAACCACTATCCTATCCAATTGGTCTGCCGGTGCTTTTTAACCTTGGTTGGGCACTGAAACCTCCCGGGAACTTAAAAATATTAATGCCTGGGCTTTTGTTTCTGATTTAATTGATACACAGGTCAGCTCAGAAATTGGGAGTGTTAAAAAGTTGTCTCCTTCATTCTTTAAAAAAATTTTCACTTTATTGAGGTATGATTGACATACAAAAAGTGTGCATATTTACTTTATACAACTTGAGCTTGAAGAGAAGAATACAATCATGAAACCATCACCGCAGTCAAGGCCAAAATCAGCCCATGGCCTCTGAAAGGTTTCTCGCACCCCCTGCATTTATTTTTTTTCTCTCTCATTAAGTCTCATATGCCCAGGTTGCGGATTGCAGATAATCAGGAGGATAACACTCACTCTGTGTGTCCTGTGTGACTTCTTCTCTTCAATAAATCACCTTTTCTGATTGTGCAAGTAATATGTCATAAAATTATTAAATACAGAAAACTATGAAGAAAATAATAATTTAAAGAATCCACAATCTTAGTGCCCAGATATAACTCTCATCAACAGGTCGGTCTGTCTCCTTTTCTCTGTGACAACTGCTCTGCATGGTTAGGCTCATGCTGACACAATACCATAGTCCTTTTCTTTTTTATCATACGGCACGAGTATTTTCAATGCCATTTAATACATATTTCAGGTATCATTTCAAAGAAGTAGCACATCTATAAAAAGTCTCTGTTACATATCATTCATTTGCATATTTCAAAGGACATTCCAGACAAGGCATATAGGAACTTTTTACCTCATTCCCTGCATGCAAACCAAAGGTCCCTCCTGGTAGGGTGGGGGGAGTAGACCCCAGCTTCCTGCTCCAGGTAGAACTCTCTAGAGGGCTGACAAGAGGTGCTGCTGCCCAAGCCCTCATTAATTGCCTTTACCAGTGATCTTCTATAAGGAAGTCACGGCATTTGGTCCTGCACATCGGGCCAGGTAATGATCGGAATGCCAGGCCAAGCTAAGACAGACCTCCAAAAGTCAAGGCAGGAAGAAGGGGAAAGAACAGAGAATATCCTAAAACCTAAGGAATAAATCCAAACTCAGAGCCAAAGAGTCACAGCATGCAAGAGATGTCAAACACTGAACATCTGAAAAATCAGCAGAATTTTCCAGTTTCCTGCCCCGGAGGAGGGAAGTGTTGAGCAGTGGCTTGGGCGGAATTGCTTACAGGGCAGAAATGAGTCAGCACACAACTGGCCTATGGAGTTAGTGCAGAAGCTGAAAACAACATAACATCTGCAGGGAAGGTGAACTCGCTGACACGAGAAGCTGAGCAGTGAAGTTTGGATGATTTGCCAGAAATCCACCAGTAAAGCTGGAGAAGAAGCTGTGTGTCAGGGCATTGAAAGTCTGGCCTGAGAAAATTATCTTAAAATCCTCCGATGGGTAGGCTACAAAGTGTGAATGCGAGCACTCGTCCTGGGGCAGCCCGATTTCTGGTGCTCTGTAAAGTCGGGAGCCAAGTGCCTGATCACGTAATAATTTCAAGGGTAAGCCTGACATCGGAGGTAAACTCCAACAGAGGTTAGCCTTTCCTGGATGCATTATTAGCTCACATCCCTTCTACTTCCGAACATCGATCTCTGCTTGTCATGATCCACGATTCATCACCTGCTTCCTAGCTTTGTCGCCTAAGTCTTAAATGCGTGTTAATCTTGATGCTGAAACAAAACTCTAAAACAAGAGGAGGTGTCGAGAGAAATGGAACTTAGGTTTAAAATGGAACTCAATCTGAGCATAGTCTGCAGGCCCTGTGGGATCTAGCCACTCACCCAGAATGAGCTGCACGGGCCCCTTCCATTCCTCAAGCATTCCATGATCTTCCCTGCCTCTGGGCCCTTGCCGTGGATGCTTCCTGTCCAGAATTCTCCTCTCCTGGCCCTTTTCATCCACGTGACTGGTTTCTTCCCAACAGTTAAGCATCCTAGAGAGACCTTTCTAGGCTAACCCATGAAAAGATTTACTGCCTCATAGCACCATTTTCTCAATTGTAGCCTTCTCTTCATTTTCTTATCGCAAAGCATTCATTCATTTATTCTGATTATGCATATTGGCCTACTCTGTGCCTGGTATTGGCGTACAATAGTTGGTTTCTACCATCACGTTAATCATATACTCACACAAATAATTGCAAAATCCTGATACTATTGAGATGTACAAATGAAAGCCCATGGAACTAACCTGTAAGTACTTCACTGGGAATTTCTTTGTACTTTGTTATCTTCTTTCCACTTGCATATTTGCTCCCTGAGGGCAGAGTCTTTGCTTTCTGTCTGGTTCTGCACCGTAGCCCCTGAGCGGCACATTGAGGGGATTTCATAAATGAGTGCTAGGCATTTACATTGACTGTTTCTGTTAAACACCAAGATAAACATGAGAACTGTGCACAATTATTGCCACGTTATGGATTAACAGCACTGAAGCTCAGAGAAGAAATCCGTCCAAGGTTCTAACACTGACAGAACTAGAAACTGAACCTAGTCCTGATTTCCAAGTCATTGCTTTTTCTGTCACGCGAAGGGTAGGGGAAAGACAAAGAATAAAGTACTGTAAATTGTTTCCTACGATTAGAACTTAAGCCCATCCGCTAACTTATTCTCATGTGTTTGCCCCATGAAACCACAGGCAAAAAACAAGAACATCCTACCACCATGCAAAAGAATCCTGCAACTTTGTTTTCCAATAGTATTGCAGGACCAACAAAATCTGACCTCGCCAAGCATGTTCAAATATTTCTCTGTTCGGTGATTGCAAAATTGGATTTCACTTGGATCACTTTATATTTGGCACCAAAATGATGACTTGAGTCATCCAGAACAAAACCGTATGCTGTGTGGCATTTGCTTTACTTGGCTAAAGGAAACCAGGTACAAAGGTACACAGTCTTAACTCTTTCTGTACTCTGAGAAGTTATCTGAAATTTGAAAAAAACATTCCACAGTGGTTTCTTTGTTATGTATGCCTTGAGTGTTAGCATGGAGCGGGTGTGTGTGTGCATGGGTGTGTTTGCACACACATGCCCAGGTGTGATTTTGCTCACATGTATGCTTTTATTGCCTTCCTTTTTTACCTGGGATCCCTCATTCCAGATTTTGGATAATACAGGGGCAGATCCCAGCCTTGTAGAAAGGGCAGGAACAGAAGAGAAGCCAGAGAACCACTAACAAGGTGGTTTCCGGTGCAGACACTCACAGAATGCTGACCTCTGCACGGAGCATCTGTCGGCTCTCTTTTCAGACTCCTCCCCCAGTGTGCTCTCCACTGACAGTCAGGTAATAGTTTTAAGTACCCAGATTTCTGGGCAATGCCACTCCTAGCTCTCCTTTCATTTGCTGGCCCTAAGTACTGGCACATAAATCTCTAAATTGACCTGGATTCCTTTTTTTGGAACAGAATTAGGTGATTTTTAAATTTATCATATACCGGAGACTTTTTTCCCAAACCTTTGAGGGATCAATCAAAACTAAGCACCTTTCCCCTCATTCATTAAAAACATATATTTCAAAGAAAATCGTCTTGTATCTCTAATTCATGTACTTATAGACCATGTAAACAATGCAAACTAATTGTTGTCTGACAAAGTGTTTGAGTTTGTTAAAAGGTTAATTGCCAGTTTTCCCCTCATATTTAATGAACCTCGTATTTTGCTAAAAGTTAAACTCTTGGTGTGTTTGAGATTGCACGGTGAGTCTGTGCCCAAAGACTTTCAACGCTTTCTTCAAATGGGACAAATGTCTTCCTGTTCTGATACTTAATTTACATTTCATTCAATCTCTATTCCATTAGCATAGTCCTTAGTAATCCAATTCCATTTTTAATTTCCATTTCACAGCCTCTATCCTATTACTAGCCTTCACGTAGGTCAACAGAATACCCCACAGGGATATCTTTGTTACCACAAGGTGAGAGAAAAGTACTTTGAGTTCAATTTATTACCTCTGTCCTGCAGAACAGAAAGCGTCGTGCTAGGCTATATAGGATGCAGTCAGTCTGCCCCCGCACGGCTTGTTAGTGTCCAAGGTGAAATATGAAGAATGGTTACATTTTCCTCCCTTGTAGATAGAATTACTGGCCTCACTTCATCGCAAGATAGGGTGATATGTCTGGGTTCCTGTGGAAGATCAGGTGATTCTGTGCCTTCGTCCTGCTATAGGTGTGAACAGCCCTCAAATATAAGTCCCCTTTGAATACATCGGGGCGACACATGCCAGATGCATAAGGTGCCACAGAGTTCGCTTTTGAGAATCTTGGAGTCTGCCTTCCTCAATTAGCCACTTACAACACCTTCATTGTGTACAACCGAGCAAGCAGGTTCGAGACGGCGTTGCTGCTGGGTTTCCAGACGTGTGTCATTTCCACCGCATACTTAGAAGCACATAACTGCCGGAAGTGGGGGGACCGGAATGTGAGGCATGTCTCACCCAGGAGTGCAGTTCTTATTTAAAAAAATATCCCTCAACGGCTAATGGAAACGTCAACCTCCCAGCCCTATTCTTAAAAATAAATAAATAGAAGGAGTTGCCCATGTGAGAGGCACATTAGGGATGCAAGATATTCATTTCCATGAAGTCACTCACAGCAGGCCTGTCTGGAAAAATGCTTTCATCTTCTGCAAAGGGAGGGAAAAATGTGCTAGCAAGCGGGTTGAAAGACCAAGACTTTGAAGTAGAGGGTGAAGTGGGAAAAGTGATCCTTCAGTCAGGTGAATTTGGGCCAAACCAGATTAATTTCTACTCAACTCACTCAACATGTGCTGCAGAGAGAGCATAGAATTGTGACTTGTAGGGAAGCCTCCACCTCTAGTCCAGTGAAGTTCGAACTGGGTTTCCTGTAGTCCCCGAGTTCCCACAGGGACCCCAGGGTGAGGAGGGCAATAGACATAGTAGGTAACCTTTGGCTTCAGCCAGGACAGCTCTGCTTTTATCTGTTTCATGAACTGTGGTCTGCTTCAGTTCTTCTAACACACATCCACTGAGTATCTCCTATGATGTGCCTGGCACTGGTCCAAACGTGCTGATGTGATAGTGATCAAGATAGACATGACCTTGACCCCTGGAGCCTGCAGCCTATGCAAGGTTCTTTGTGGGCTGGTGGGAGGAGTGTGAGTAAGGATGTTTCACTGCTAAAAACACGAGTGGCTGACCCAACATGCTCATTTGGAGGCTGAATAAACTGGGATCAAGAGAGATAAAGCCCCACAGTGAATTAACTGAAGAGCTGGAATAGGGTCGAGAGACCTTGGTTTTTATTTCCGTTCTCTTCCTCTCAAGTTCAGACAGGAAGGGACGGAGTAAAAAATGTAGAAATCTGCTCCAGCTAGAGAGGATGTAAGTTTCAGTCTTTGAACTTCCTCTGACTAGGTCTTATCTTCATTTATATCCTTTCGAGTGCTCTCTTAAGATGAAATCAAGGCTGAACGCCCATCCTTGGCACGGGCCTATGTTTGTGCCTTGTTCCTCCCAGGCCAACGTCTCTGTTTCCCCTCCGAGGGGAGGTCATCGGGCTGTGGTTTGTTCCAGGAGCTTTCCCACCAGTCACTCCCCGTGCACGTGGCCCTTTTGCACAGTTCAGTCTCTGTGGAATTGCTCGGGCTCTCTGCATTCTTTGCTGCATCGCATCACTTCCTTCCTTCCTTGTATGCACTGGGACACTTTCTCTCCGGGCCCTAGTCCTGCCTGCTCACTCTCCCAGCTATGAACTTTGCCTCTTTTCCCTTTTCTCTCTATGTCACCCTGGAGGCTATGTCACTGCATTTTGCACTGTATTTTGCAAAGAGGCAGGCTGAAAATTTTATTTTCCTTTTGGTTCTGTACTTCTGCCTTATCCTCTTGTTCTCTCTTTATAGTCCCTCACACTTTGGGGTTTCAACTTTAGACTTGGGCACTCGCTCTGCCTACTGTGCATCCCTCCACTTCATACCATCTGTGATCCTACCTCCTGTCCGGGCTTGCAAGGCTGGATCTGATCGGGCTTATGTGAGGAAGGCAACCTGCAGTGTAGATGGATGTGGAATGCTCCGTAGTCAGTCCAGACCCTAACCTGCTGGCAAACGTGTCACAGGCAATTGCTGGCCTGATCGATCCTCTGCTATCCTTAAAGATCCTATAATACATTCAACATCCGGTTCATGAGAGCTGCCTACATGTTAGCTCACACATCCAATCCTCACTCAGGGGCCTGATGGAAGGAAAGCAAAAAGCAGAGTCTGTCTACCAAAGATCTCCTCTTTCTTTGTACAGCCTTGTTTCTTTATTACAGCAAAAACAAAATGAAATAGAATGTTTCTTGTTTTGAAAAGGGTTTGTTTTCTTACAGTGTAGCACACTGAATATTTCTCTTTGAAATCCTAAAATCAGGTTCTCTGTAATCTTTAGTTAACACAGCTTGTAGAAGTGACCCACTCTGTGGTTTATTCATCTCGTTCATGTCTTTCCTTCATCTGAACTGGGCTGCTTGAGGATGAATTCAGTGGGCCTGGCCTCTCTGCTGGCAGCAATGCAAAGATCTCAGGAAACAGTTCCAAGGGATTCTTGAAGTCAACTTTGCAAATGAGGATGATGTGATACTATGAGGACAAGAGACTTGAGAAGTATTTTTCAATTTAGAGAGCCATTTTGCAGAAACGAAAATATACTCTCTTGTAGCTCCAATTATGCTCAATAATTGTGTGGGCCTGAATTCTGTTCATGGCTTTAGGGATGTTTTCTGTGTGTGAAGCTAGTAAGGCCAGTCAAGGACCAAATATTTGACCTTGGCTTCAAGTGATGACTCTGTTCCAAACAGCTGAATTTATTCCAGTAACATATAACTCAGAGCCGAAAAGAAAATTAGAGCTGTTTTGTTGAAAGAAACGATAAGAGAATTTTCAAGTAGATAAGATTTTGATCCCCACTTTAGCACTGAGAGATTAATGCACCACTGTGCTAAAGGGCCCTTAAATGCCACATGTTCTGTCTCCTCCGGCAGCATTATTTCCCATTACCCAAATCCAAGTTTATGCGGTGTCTCTTTCCCTCTTCCTTTCTTCACCTCGCTGTTTGTCTGTTTGTTTCTTTCCTCAGAGCCGTGGCAACTTCTCCTTCATGGTGCGGGCACCACCGGCTGATTGAAGTGCTGCCCTTGCACTTTGTCGGGCAGCACAGCAGTAAGGTCAAGTGCTTATTTGCTGCGGGGAAATCATGAAGGACTTGAGGTTGATACACTGGGGTATTACCCAACCGAAAACAGTTTTCCCCTCTGTGGGGAAGGAATGCTTACCAAATATCAGTTTTCCATCAGAAGACACACTCCATTCAAGCCATAGGTATTTGCGAGTTGACTGAGTTGGCACAGGTCAGTGCTGGGTGAAGAACTTAGGCGGTCAGGTGTGGGCATGTGTGCTCCGAGCTTTTAGGTTGAACAGACTTCACAGACAGTGAGGTGAGGGTTGGATGTCAATGGTTCACCATTTCTAGAGTAAATGTAGAAGTCTTCCTGAGTAAAGTCAAGGGGTGCCGATGTTAGCCACGCTCTTCCTGCTCACCCCTTCTCCGATGATGCCGAGAGAACGGGGGCACACAGGGCAATGCTGTGGGTGTGGACGTCTTAGCCACGCTCACATGTGTTCCCTGCGGTCCCTAGGTGCCTGAGGACAAGTCCTGTGTCTGCAACTCCTCTCTCTTTCTCCCGGCATGCTGTATCCGTAGATTAGATTGGTGAAATTTGGTTGAACTTCAAAGAGATTTATTCTTTCTCTTCAATCTACTGATCTACCTCTTTTTAGTCTAATAAGTTCAGTATCTTTGAGTTGGGCAAACAATAAAATAAAGCAGGATGATAATTTTTTTCACCCAAATCATCAAAGACCTGCTTTTTCTGCTATTGTTACATCAAATGGGCAATTTTTAGTCCTTATCTTCTTGCTTTGGATTTCCTGCAGCATTTAAAAGGTTAACCATGCCCTCCTCAAAACTGTGTTCTGTGGCATCATTATTTATTTATTCATTTTTGATACTCCAATTCAGTTTCTCTGGGAGTTCCTCTCAATCTTCCCATAGCTCAGGCAGAAACCCTGAAGACATCCTTGACTTGCTTCTTTCTCTTATATATGACACTCGATCCATTAGATTTTCTGGTTTTCCTTTCTTAACACTGTATCTACAGTATAAACTTTTTAAAACCATAATCACTGCTACTGTCTTGGCCCAGCCGCCATCTTCTCTTGCTTGGACTGTTACACTCGGACTTCCTTGTTGCTCTCTTGTCCTGGTGGGTTATTCGCAAACGCAGCAGCCATAGCAGTTCACTTACAGCCTAAGTCACATCATGTGACGTCATTATTCAGAACCCTCCCCAGGCTTCCCCTCTCACTCAGAATAAAGGTCAAAGTCTTCACTATGACCCAGGAGGCTTTCGATGCCCTGAGCTCCCTCTCTCTTGTTCCTCCAGCCCCAGCTCACTGACCCCTGCTGAGTTTCCAAGCACACCTGGCACACTCCTGCTCCGAGCCTTCTGCACTTGCTGTTCCCCACCCAGAAGGCTCTTTATCAGAGAGCTGTATGGTTTGCTTTCCCACTCTCTTCCAATCTTTACTCAGGGTACTACTGTTAGCCAATGCGGATGAACCCAGAGGATATTAGCTAAGTGAAATAGGTCAGAGAAAGACAAATACCACATGATTTCAATGCCATGTGGTATCTAAAGAACAAAATAAACAAACAAAGCAGAAACAGACTTATAGATACAGAGAACAAACTGACAGTTGCCAGAGGGGAGGGGGGCTGGGGAGCTGGGTAAAAAAAAGCTAAAGGGACTGAGAAGTACAGTTTGGTAGTTACAGAGTAGTCACGGGGATGTAAAGGACAGCATAGGGAATGATATTGTAATAACTGTGTACGGTGCCAGGTGGGTGATTCAGTTACTGGGGGAGCACTTCATAAATGATGTAGTTGTCTAACCACTGTGCTGCACACCTGCAACTAATATGAAATAATATTGAATGTGAACTTTAATTAAAAAGTCTAAAAATATACTACTATCAGCTTCTTAGTGAGGCCCAACCCGATCACTGTCTGGAAGGCCATATCCCACCCATTCTCCCTCTCTTTCGAACATATTATTATTAAGTATGCTAATATACTTTACTTTTTGGGTTATTCTCAATATATTATCAGCTCTAAAAGGGCAGGGACTTATAATAATTATTATTAGTGACTTCTGTTACTAATGTGGTGTTTGCCAGAGTAAGTGCTCAATAGCAATTGTTGAGTGACTAATCGACTAAATTTTGGTGTTTCCCATGGTTTTCTCTCACCCTTTTCTCATGTCACTCGAGCGATCACCTCATGTTTAAAATCGCGCAGACAACACTGCACGGAAGACTTCTCCTTGGAGCTCCAGGTATGCATATTTAAACATCCCAGGCATCGCCCTTGACTTTTGTGTTTACTAGGACTCTTTCTCCTGCAAATGGCTTAAGCATATTATGTGCATAATTGTAAAGTCCAGGTGTAGGGCTGGCTTCCAGTGTGGCCGAAGGCAAGGCTCAAACAATGTCACCAGAACTTGTGTGTTCTTGCTTCCTCACTCAGCTCTGCTTTTCCACATCGGCTACATTCTTAGTTTCTCGTTCTGGGGTGGCAAGAGGACCTCAGCACCCCTAGCCTCATATTCTTGTGACTCTAAATCCAAACGCAAAGGACAGAGAGAGCATCTTTTCTAGAAGGCCTCACAAAATTGCCGATATTCAAAACCTTAGGACAGGGGGATCCCAGCCTCCCTCATGCACCCCTGGCAACACACACGTTCCTACGCCCCCATACGGTACGGGACAGGGAAACTGCAGTATTTTTGGTGGCTCTGATGCGGGTCACTTGCTGTGCTCTTGGGGACAGCCTTAGGAACTGGGTGCTGAGGAGGGGTCCTCAAGTGAGAATTAGGGATGGTTTTCGGGAGAATGGGAAGTGGATGTCAAAGATGTTTCTTGTCTGGGCATTATCGTCTTTCCAGTTGCTCGGTCATTGTGAGGTTTCCTTCCTTCCTCCTCAATATACTACTTTACTACATAGATTATAATGTAGATTATCGTTCCTTGGTATAGTGTGGACTCACCCATGCCTCCTCCTCTGCAATTCTGCTCCTTCAGTTCAGGCCTGTTTTGTTTTGGGCCAGACGGGTCCCTTTGATGGAGCGGAGGGGGGTTGTGGGCTTTCTGAGCTCCACGCCTCTGCTCTCATTGACTGTTTTGCCTGGAAAGTCCTTCCCTTGGCTCTTCACACTTTCCCTTGACTCCCCAATGATAGATCGGGGGATCACTCTCTGGACCTGCATTTAAGATTTGTTATTGGGGAATGGCTCTACCTTCTTCATCATTTTCATTTCCCTAGTTCTTTTTAAAATGTGTGTGTGCCTGTGTGGTTTTGGTCGTGAGAAGTAGATTACTAAATGTCTGAAAAATGAGACTAAAGAGAATTGACCTTTATTAGGGATCATTTTTAAAGCTCCAGAAAACTCCACATCAAAGGTTCAAAATCATGCTTTCCGTAATACTTGCTAATAAAGATGAAACATTTATAGAGAGAACTTCAATCAATGTAAATCAGGGCTTCCATGGGCAGCTGTTTACAGCCATTTTGTACACAAACAGCCGTATTGTTCTAAGACTGGTAGTCAGTTCACGTGTATTCCAACAAAACGTCCAAACAGATTCTTCCGCGGCGACGTGGAAAGAACATCATTTCTTCAGAGGCGCCAGCACGGGGCAGAAACCCCTCCTTCAAGTGGAGTCATTCATCATGGATGAAACTCTGATGCTTACTTACTAGCCTTTGATTTATTACAGTCATAAAACAAACACAGTTCATGAACTTTCTGTCATATTTTGACCAAATGTTAAAGCATTTCCTCATCGGCTGGAATACTAAGGAACATGCCATTGAATGAAACAGGAAATTCAATAGGGGCACAAAAGATACGTCATTTTAAAAGAAATGGTCATATTAAGTCATTTTAACTTATGTTGAAAAGGAGTAGTCATATTAACTCGACTTACTGTTCAGCACACAATGCTTGCTCATATAGAAAGGGGCCTATGCGTTAAGCTCTTCAGAAGCTAGAGGCACACATTTGCCAGGAATGTACGCTGTTCTCCTTCATAATGCTCACTCTTTAGAATATTCCTAATGAGGCCAGAGGGTCAAGATGCCACCAGCACCATGACCCGGCATCCGCCATGGCTGGCTCAGAGCACAGCAGCAAAGCAGCAGAGCCACCGAAAGCAGCAAGCGTGGCTAGGGCTGGAACCCAGATGACAATTAGTAAGATGGATGCAAAGAGGGCTGGCTGAATTATTAATCTTTTCCATAATCCTTGTCTTCCCAGACAATGATCACATTTATTAGTGTCATTTGAATACAAAAGTGTGCTGTGGGGCTTCCCTGATGATAAAAAGGCCCCTTCATATCTCCCACTTCTCCCTGTGGTCGAATGTTCCAGTCTTTCTGGGAACTCGATTCTGTCAATTGCTTCTTCTCTTATGCCAGGACCTGCAGGACAAGGATGTCTTTTGTGGGCTGTTGATCTTCTTAACCTCATTGTCCGGGTCCCTTTCTCAATTATGTGCGTTGCTCCTTAAGACACCCTTTGTATAGAAAATGCCAGAATTTGATTCCGCTCAAAAAACAATTTGCTGTAGAATTTAAGCAAAATGTAAATATACTATTTAAAGTATTAATTGATTCACAAAAAATAATGTTACATACTCCTTTTAAAGAGCACATCTGCTGTAACAATGGCTATGTGGCTGGAGGGTTTGTGATGCACCAAGCACTCTGCTAAGAGATTCATTCACTCCCATCAGTCAACTAAATCTTCATGACTGTCTTTTAAAATGGTTAAATTGTTTGATTAAAATAAAAATATTTTAAAACTAGCTAATTATATACTAAAAAAAGAGAGAAGATAAAACACGTAAGTGTGAATTCATATGTAAAGTGTTCCCAGCTTTATAAAACGTTAAGGACAATTTTAGGAATCTGTATCGCTCCGTTCCATGGAAATTTTTCCATGATTTCCAGGTTGGGTTTGCTTTACCAAAATTTGATGTAAATCTAAATCAATTATCAAAAGGATTTGATAAAATAGAAAAAGCATTAGTGAAGGACAAACCATTTGTAGCTATAGTGAGGCATTTTTTGCCTGATGTAGTGCAGAAATGCTATAAATGAAATAATTACATTTTATTTTAATTTGTGAATTTTAATATTTAAAACTTTGTCCCTAGAAATAGGTCTCCATGAAATAGAAATGCCACGTAAATGGTCATGTAGTTTGTTATGGGCCTAGAGCCTCCACAGGGAGCTCTCCAAAACCCGAGTCACAACTTCACCTCTGACCCCAGGGGGCCAAAGAACAGGCTGACGCAATCCTGAATTCTTTAAACCCAGTATCTAAATTGGAAGTTTCTACAGAAAAGTTTTTTGGGCACATGATGGGAATTTTTAAAAATCATTCAAAGCTTGGGTACCATTTTAATTCAAAGAAGAGCATAAACTACATGTAATTGAGTAATGCATTCAACTGGGGTTAAAAAACCCAGGAAAATAAGTATATTAATTATATTATATGATATTATATCAACTCCAAAATATTAGGAAATATTGGTAACTGGAATACTGGTTAGAGTGACTTGCAGAGTTTAAATTTTCTTCTAATGTTTTCACCAGCACGAATCCTGAAGAAATGGAAATCACACTCTGATGACTGCTAGAAAGCACCCCAAAGAAGAAAGCCGTTCCCATGTAGTCAGAGTTGTGTCTTCTAGGAGAAGGGAATGCTTCGGGAGGAACTGCTCACGTGAGTTCTTAAGCTTAATGTCTGTGCAGTGGATAATATTTTCTCTTACAGAGAATATGGAAGCATTTTCCCAGTAAATATTATTCCACCATGCATGTGGCCATTTACTTGTTTTGTCAACAATAATGAAAAACCAGTGGGGTACTGGTGAAAAAAGGTAAAGCTGTGGAGGACCTGCTAATGACGTGTAAACCCCCTCCTCCCTTGCCCCTCCTCCCTGCCACGACCTTACGAACCCTTTTAATTAGGCAATTTTTGAATATGGGAAAGGCAATATAGTGAGAACAGGAAGTGTAATTTCATAATAATAGAGAGTTAGAAATGTTAAGAAATAAGGCAGGTGTGTGTGTGGGAGTGAGGTAGGAGTGCTTTGTTTTATGAATTCCTAGCTAGTTCGAGGAGAGGAGAAATTTAACACGGTCTGTACACTTTTCATCTTTCTGGAGGATTCTGCCTGATATCATTCAAAAGTCTGGCAGAAAACCTGCCAGCTTTCACAAGGAGAGGTCTCTCATGTGACAAAATCAAGACAAGACTGCTCTTTTCAGCCCATACATAATCCTAGCTCTCGCCGAGCGACTCAGGTCAGCGAGTCTCATGGGGTCAAGGTCCCTCACCTGTTAAATATTGATCACTGTAGCTGATTACATGGCTATTTGACGTGAATTATACGAGGCAGCAAATTGTAAATATGATGAGGAGAAAAAAAAGAGAATCTAGTAGAAACCATCAAAGACAAAATCAAAGTAACTAATGAGCCTTTTAGATGCTTTAGTCTCTTGCATTGTTATTCACTAGTTTTTGGTTTTAGTGGGTCAAAATGTTTTTGGTGGATTAGTTAAGGGCAGCATGGTACAGGGAAGATTCCAAGGACTTGGCGGAAAGAATCCCCTCGGTTGTATGCTATTAAGCCCAACACCAGCACCTTCTGTTGGAATTTTCAGGGCCTACCATAGTAATGGAACATGGTAAGAGCCCTAATTTTTGTTTAGTAAGTTAATAAAAAGGAAAAAGTTATAATATGGAAGTAGGAAGTAACCATATTCATGTATGTCAGAGCTAGACCTTGAAATGCTTATCCCATAGTAAATAACTCCCAAAGGAGTTACAAATACGAAAACCCTGACAAGAAGACAGGGGTTGGCCACAAGAACCCTTTTTGTTGTAAGGAGGACATTAACTAAGGGGGCTTTAAAATAGAATGCTATAGAAAACTCTTTCAAGGTGAACCACTTTGAAACTTAAAAGTTTATAGAACTAAATATGGCAACTATATGTCACATTGTTTAATTATGCTCAGCCATAGATTCCAACAGAAATAAACAAAGACAAATATTCCTAGAGGTACTTAGCCTTATTGTTATCATATGGATTTACTGTGCAAAATGTGTTTTGATACATTGCAAGTCCTGAAACCTTCTCTGAAAATTTAACTTCCTAAAGTTCCTGTAAAGTCTTTTAAAACATTACAGGCACAAATCTTAAATAGGTGACTTATAATGATTAAAAGGTGAATTTATATAAACCTAAATTGCCTCACATTGTGGGTCTATTTTGTGTGTGATGTGATATACAATTTGACCAGAAGATGGCAGTATTCTGAAAGAAAAAAGAAAAAAGAAAACAAGAAAACAAAAAGCGAGATAATCAAATTTTTGACCACACTATTTTAATTACTGTCAATCTAGTTTTGGACATTTATCCTTTTCAAGGTGTAAGATGTCCTTATTTCTTCTTCAAAGTAACTTAGTAATTCTGAGAGCCTACCTGCACTACTGTTTTTACCAAAAAAAAAAAGAAAAAGAAAAAATTATTTGAAAGATCTAACGATTATCTAAAGACTATGGAATTTGAAGTCAGTGGTGTATTAATTTTCTCTTGGACTAAAAATAATATTTGAAAATAATATATATGGTAATAAAACTTACGGTCCAGAAAGACATTAAATGTGTTAGAATTTTTGTCCAAATAATCTGTTTGAGGCGGAGAAATTGTTCTTCTGCACTGTACAATGCATTGTATAGAAACAGAACTTAAAAACATAAAGATATTCGTCCATGGAGAGTATAAATATCATATGTAAATAAATCATTTATCTGTTTATACAAATAAATCAGTATTATCTGTTTACAAAACTTTAAAACCTCTGTGCTCTTATCTTAAATCTATTTTAAGTTCATATATCTGATTATACATTTGTCTTTGTTTATAACAGTATCAAAAGTCCTTAATTAGCCAGAAAATGTAACAGAACTTCCTTTACATGTTATGTAACAACTTAATTGAAGAGACGCACAGGGGAGCACATAGCTTATGTCCTTGTAATGCCTCTTCCAATTTATACAGCAAATGGAATTATGGATAATCCACTATGTTAATATTCTTTAAACCAGTTAGGTTCCTTACTTTGTGTCTGAAGTATAGAATTTAATGATCGAGGCCAGCACAGCCCTATACCTGGGCTAAGTTGAGTTGCTCTAATCAAGTCTGCATCCTCTCACACTTTTTTTTTTCTTCTCATTTACCTAGAGTTCAGGACTCAGTGCTGAAGAGGCTTTGGGAATGAGCATGTTGCCCTGCAGCAGGGAAGTTCTGGGGGTGGCTTCACCTGAAGGTTCTTGGAAATGGAGTAGACATATGTCAGAGGTTGCCTGGACTCACTTTTAAAATATTTTTTAAAACATTTTCCTTATTCATATAATTTTTTTAGTCTATGCTTTATTTAGTCAATAAAGTTTAAGCTGTGGATTAATCAAAGAAGATCTTACTCAGAAGGCCAATATATAGGAGAGAGAAAAGTAACTAAGTTTGGCTGGGGCAGGGGGAGCTATCCTAGAGTGTACAGCCCGAATCACACTGATTTTTCTGATTTACTATTGTCTGTTTGTTTGATTCTCTGTATTTCGCATTATGAATAATTTGCTAAATGCCCATTCAGTAAGTTACTACGGTATTTACACAAGTATAAGACCTTCAGAATGAATCAACAGAACAGCAATCTATGGTAAAGAGGGAAATATTGGAGGCATTTTTATGAACATTAGTTGATTTTCCTTTGAAGGAATTTACTAATCCAGAAGTCACCTGGATTACAAATTGTTAAAGTGGAAAGAAGAATCACAAAAAAATAACAGTGGCAATAATAATCTAAAGAATATAAACTATTGATTAAAAAAACCCCCAGCATATAAAATGGTCATTAAATACCCAGAATGGTCAAGAATATTGGTATTTTCCAAATGATGGGATCCTAGGACCCCATGAAGATAAAGAGAAACCAATTCCCTTATGTTCATGTTCTGGATACAACTGTTGTAGATGAGTGATATTCAGAATACTCAAGTACTTGGTTGATGTTTCTATTTTTTTCTTTTTTAAAATTTATTTATTTATTTTTATTCAGTTACAATTGTCTGCATTTTCTCCCCTTCCCTCCACCCCACCCCAGCCACTCCTACTTCCCTCCTGATGTTTCTATTTTTTTCATTAATAAATCTGGTATGTGATCGACAGCTTAAAATTATGATCAAGAAGACCTTCCCTGTAGACTGCATAAGTACTATTGAATACTCACATGCAATCCCTGTTTAAACATTTCAACTGACTCAACTGTCTTTACGAAATGAGTGTAGAGGCCATTGGATATCAGGGGAAGAATTAATTATCAAAGAATCAAAGTAGAGAAATAGATGAAAAGGAAACACACTGAATATATAATTAGAATTTGGGGACAACGAGGTTTGAAGTGAAGAAAGTGAGGACTCTGTGAACCTGGCTGGCTGGTTGTTATTACCGCCCAGTGCTGTGAGTTATATTCTTGGTTGCTGTGATGTGGCGTGCCGTTGGCTTGCCATTTTGCATTGCCCAGAAATAACTGGAAGTTGTTATTTCTCTTGGATGAAAATGTGAGCTGGATTCAAGAAGTTACACCAGCACATGGAAAAATTAAAATTTTCTCATTGTAATGATGATAACATACAAAAGTACTATTCATATGCCCAAATCCTAGGTTGCAGAAATGATGAAAAAAATAGTTTCTTGTCCTAAGAGAATCTACTCAGTTTTAACTCATCATTCATACGTGTTCCATTTTGCCCATTTTCCTTTTGGTTTCAGGAATTCTGCTCCAGACATCTAATTAACAAGATTCTTTTCAACTAGACACAAACAAGATAGAAAAAGAATGTCAACTCCAAACAAAAAAAGATTTAAATACCACGTGCTCATCATTTAAAGGTATGAAGGATTGGTATATCTGGGTACAAATTATACTTTTCTTGGCAAAATGAAACTTCAAGATTTCACATGGAAAAGCTTAGGTGAGGAAGTCATTGTGGAGATTGAAAAACCCATTCCTCACAATAGTGTCAGGAATTAATGTGGAGTAAATGGAAACTGATGCAGTATTTTCCAACACAAGAAATAACAGAGTTTGGGATTTATTTTAAATATAAAAGCAAATGGCCATGAAAAATGTTTCTATTTTTCAAAGCCCAAGGTTAATGAATTTATTTATTATTTCAAATCCAGACTATGGAAATGAAATCCTCTAATGCTTTGGAATCATAGACTTCTAAGAAATAACTCATTATAATAATCACAGAATCATTTCTTTTTTTAGAAACATTTTCTTTAAGCTTTCTGGTAACTCAAATCTTTCTTTTTTTTTAAAAAAAGATGTTATTTATTGATTTTTAGACAGGGAAAGGGAGGGAGAAAGAGAGGGAGAGAAATATCAATGTGTAGTTGTGTCTTGCGTGTCCCCTGGCCCACAACCCAGGCATGTGCCTCGATTGGGAATCGAACCAGCAACCCTTTGGTTTGCAGGCCAGCACTCAATCCAATGAGCCACACCAGCCAGGGCTCAATTTTTCTTAAAAAAAAAAGTAATAAATTCTGTCTAATTTTTCTTTCTTATAAACAATGGGGACCTTAGTGAAAAAAGACCAATATTTCTTTAAAAATCTACATACTTTAATATCATTGCTTAGCTATATCAGAGTTGAACTGCCACATTCAAAAACATTACAGTCAAAGGCATCTTTCTAAGACCACTACATTTTTGTTTGCATTTGCTGTAAACTGTACTAAATTTTTTCATGTTCCATAGAAACTACTAAACATTCTTTAAAAATTCTGTATACTGGTATTTCCTTTAGTATGCTATTTTCTTCACTTACCACATGTGACATTATGAAATACTGTTTAAGTTCTAGTCGATTTTATATGGGTTGGTCAAAAAATTCATCTGTTTTTTTCTGTACAATGGGTGTAGTAGTGCTTAGTTGTCTGTAACATCATTCAAAGCAATTTTGATAAGTTGTATTTTGTGACAGCTGTCATATCAGCATGCATTTTAAAAAAGTTATCAAAATTAGTGAATTTTTGTGCAGCCATTTTAATATTGAAGATGGAAGGAAATATGCAACATTTTGGTGTATTACACTTTATTATTTCAAGAGAGGTAAAAACACAACTGAAACCACAAAACAAGATTTGTGCAGTGTATGGATGATGAGTTTTTTGAAACTCATCAAATGTTTCAAAAGTGGTTTGCGAAGTTTCTTGGTACTATTGATATTTTGGCCAAATAGTTCTTTGCTGTGGAGTTATCTTATGCATTGGAGTATGGGTAGCAGCACCCCTGGCCTCTACCCACTAGAAGCCAACAGTGGGAGATAGCCAACATACTCAAAATATCCAAATGAATAGTTACTGGTGAAAATGAAAAATGTGTCCTTTATTTTACAGAAAAACTAACAAACTTTTTGGCCAATCCGTTATATTACCTTGCATTTTTTTCAAAGACTTCAGAAAAAAGAAGTATTTGAAATCCCATAGTAAAAAAAAAACAATGCTTTATCCCTCTATTTTGTATAGTGGACAACATTAGTGAAATTACCAGCTTTGTTAAAATAATTTGATGACCATTTAAGTAAAAATATAGTGCATAATATCCTGGTAAAACGAAATAAGAGATATTCTAAAATTTTGCCTATGAATTGGCTTTTGAGTGATATTTTAAATTGATGTGAGTTGGACTCCAGCATCTACATACTTATTTTCAATTTTAGTGAAGTAAATATCCCATTCAATATATTCAATTGAATGTACCATTCAATATATCACAAGCAAACTGACTTTAGCTCAACCAGGAAGCATAGCATAATTTACTGCACAGGGGATACTGTGGAATTCTCTACTAGGAAATAGGCCCAAATAAAGCAGTTCTTGTCCATGTGCGTGAAGTGCATTATTTGTAACAAAGATGCTTTCACATTTATCAGGTCTCCTCTGTGGATAACTGATTGAATCATCAGAACGTGAGTAAGCATTTTTTTACGGGGGTTGCCAAGTCTTTCGAGAGCCTGATAACCCCACTGACAGCCTCCCCATGGGTAAATCCTGGCATGTGAACATAGTTCAAAATACGGTTTCAGAGGGTTCAGTTATCCTCCTGACTCCACCGATGAATCTGAGGTCAAGAACTCTTTTTCTGATTTTGTGGGGCTAATTCATCACGGATTAATGTCATACTCCCAGTCAGATTGTCCTTTATATCTCTAATAAGTAACTCTCCATCAAAGTGATACTTTACGGGCTTTATGATTTTTATTTATAAGCAGCTTTACATGGAACTCCTCATTTTACAGATACAACAATGAAGTCGATTATTGGTTGTGAAACATGATCCCTGACCTCTCTCCTTCCACCTTACAGGCTTTTCTCTTCTGAAACCCTTTCTCATCTCTTTCTAAACCTCAAATCTCTTATCCCAGATACAGACACCATCCCACTACACACCTGGCAACAGTGAATACGCCAGCATCTCAGTTCATCCTGATTAAAGCCTTATACACAGTTAATAAGTATATTAAAATTTATATTGACTAATAATTATATGACTATATGAGAATTTTATAAGCAAAGTAAGTGTCCATCGACAGACATCTGCATAAAGATGTGGCAGTCCATGTATACAAAGAAATGTTACCTGTCTGTGAAAGAATGAAATCTTACCATTTGTGACAACATGGATGGACCTAGAGGGTTTCGTGCTAAGCGAAATAAGTTGGACAGAGAAAGACATACCATGTGATTTCACTTGCATGTGAAATTAAAAACCAAAATAAACAATAAAACAGAAACAAACTCAGAGATACAGAGAATGAACTGATGGTTGCCAGATGGGAGGGGATGTGTGAAGGGGAGGGCTATGGGTAAAAAAGGTGAAGGGATTAAGAAGTACAAACTGGCAGTTACAGAATAGTCACAGGGATGTAAAGCATAGTATACAAAGTATAGTATATAATATTATAATAACTACTTGTGGTGCCAGGGGGGTACTGGACCTATTTGGGGAATCACTTTGTAAGGTAGATAAACGTCTAACCACTATGCTGTATACCTGAAAGTAATATAATATTGAATGCCAACTGCAATTGAAAAATAAAAAATTAGAAAAAAGAACTTCATCATTACTAATTTGGTTTTATTAAAAATTTATATAGTTAAGAATTCTTCTGCACAGAATTTTGGAAAATAACATCAAGAAATATGCATTCTTTGATGTTATTTTCCAAAAGTCTCTGTCTAGTCTATGACTATGTCTGTGTAGTCTATGTCTATGTCTAGTCTACGTCTATGTCTGTCTAGTCTACGTCTATGTCTGTCTAGTCTATGTCTATGTCTAGTCTATGTCTATGTCTGTCTAGTCTACGTCTATGTCTGTCTATGTCTGTATCTGTCTAGTCTATGTCTATGTCTGCCTAGTCTATGTCTGTGTCCGTCTATGTCTATGTCTGTGTCTGTCTAGTCTATGTCTGTATCTGTCTAGTCTATGTCTATGTCTGTCTAGTCTACGTCTATGTCTGTCTAGTCTACGTCTATGTCTGTCTAGTCTATGTCTGTCTAGTCTATGTCTGTATCTGTCTAGTCTATGTCTATGTCTGTCTAGTCTATGTCTGTGTCTGTCTATGTCTATGTCTGTATCTGTCTAGTCTATGTCTATGTCTGTCTAGTCTATGTCTATGTCTGTCTAGTCTATGTCTGTCTAGTCTATGTCTGTCTAGTCTACGTCTATGTCTGTCTAGTTTATGTCTATGTCTATCTATATCTATATAATCTGGTATATCTATATATATACACATGCATACACATATATGTACATTTAATCTAATCACACACACATGTGCATATAAATACATGTAAAAAGCTGTGGGAGATGACTTAGAAAATGACGTTAAAATAATATAACCTATGCCATGTTCTGAGGAACAAGACACTGTTCTTCGTTCTTCAGGGAAACCGTTCTTGTGTACCCTGAGAACTCAAACACGAGGGACACTTGTTTCTGATATAGCAATACCTCGAACCAACTCATATTGGTTCTGGGGCCAGGCTGTTGGCATGTCAATGTCTGTATAAAGCAGTGTCAGGCTGGCTGTGGCAGTGGTCTTTTCTTTTTTAAATTTGTCAGAAATGACCATGAACTTGCAGTCAGGATATACTCTCGAGGCTTTATTTTGGTCTCTCTCTAGTAGCCTTTTGGCAGGATTTATGGTGAAACCCTCTGTAATGAAGCTGGCGGGCTCTGGCTGTGTGCCATTCTGCCTGCCCTCAGCTCCTGCTCCTCCACGACCTAATGCTTCCCCTTCATCTCTCTCATCGTTATTTTGGTGGTAATGATGAAAAGATTAGGGGTGGAGTTCAAGCTTCTGTTGCCACCTTGTGCTAGAATAAGATGTATCTGTCTTTTTTTTTTTAATCTGGTAACAATTGTAATAATGAAGGTTAATACCTTCTGCTGTTTTTGATGTCTTCAATTATTTTGTAATTCCAGTATTCAATACATTCTGATATGAATGCCAATATATTACAACATTGCTTTAGATGGCTTAGGATCTACTGAAAGCTACTCTGTCTAGCTGGGTTCCAACATGTCCAAATGATTGAGCATCTCATCTGGTATTAGAATTCTCCCTATCACAAGGAGACTAAAGGAGTTTCTGGGGGGTGGGAAAGGGAATTTAGACTAAATTAATAACAGATATTGCTCTTAATGATGCTCTCAGTTGTTCTGAACAGTTAGACTCCCTCCCTTTACTTATTTTACAAATTAAATACATTGTTTTCCTTATCTAGGACTTGGTCTCTTTTTTCATAAGTGTATGATTAATAGTGATTTTGTGAATACCTACACTTACCAGTATCTTTAGGAAAAACAACAACAATAACAAGAACAATAAAACCTCTGAGGTTTTAGTGTTCAGCTTTAAAACCGTCCGTGTAACAACTTGAGTTAATACACAACAGTCCAAGCCCCTGAGTACCGTGGTCAGAGAGACGTCAGTGTGGCGTTCTACACTGACTCAGAGCACCATCTATGTGAAATGATGCGAAACTCACAGGCTGTTTGCCGAAGCATCTAGTGTGAAGGGCATTATGGGATTGCCTCAAGGGGACGAAGCCAAGAATTTAGGAGAAAAATTGATGAACTTTTTGACATGAAGAACTAGATCTCTTTTTTCTAATATTTTTTGGTAGTGGATATTCTACCTTTTAACATTTCAATGTTTGTGTGAAATACATCTCAGAAATCTACTTGAAAGTTCAATTTTCAGCATGACATATAAACCTACACAAGGGTAGGCAAAAGTAGGTTTCTAGTTATGAGCACTCCAAACACAGAGTTTATTGTATTATTACTTATTTATTAGTGTATATTATTTACTATTATTATTAACCTAATTTGCACACTCCTGTGTATATATACATATAGTATTTATGAAGACTCTAAAGATTACTCATTGCTCTCATTCTAATAATAAATATAAAAGAAGAAATCTTATTGAAAAATAGGCCCTTAGAAACCCAGAGACCTTACACTCCAAAGGAAAACCAAATATTTCTGGTAGTTAGTCACCATTTATAAATAGACTTCACGGCAGCAAATCAAATATAACATTAAATAATTCTGAAATGAAAGTAAGCATTCTGTAAAAGTGCGTTGTTATGGAGCAGAAGGTTAGTTCATGTTAGGTGGATGTTAGAAGTAGATGTTTTTAGAATTTAATGTTTCTATTTAATAACGAAATTGAGATTTTAGTTCATGATGAAAAGAACAGCACTGTAGGTTACATAGTTTCCGCTCATTTCACAGATTAGCCAGAATGCCATCACACATCATTTATTCCCTAAATGTAATGGAGGGAAAGAGTACCTGCTTCATCTCTCAAATAGGTGAAATTTTCATTCTAGTACTATAACCCAGGATCAACTAGAAACATAAACTTAACCATGGCCCCCAAACTACTTTCAAATTGTAGCAAAAAGGCAGTACTCAAAAGAATAACAACACCAATAACAAAAAAGATAAGATGCACACACAAATTAAAACCACCCTTCCTCCCTAAAACAAAAGCCTGTTTTTCAGGCTACTTTCATTACTGGCCATTTTCTTTGAGTAATTCCCTAAAAGTCAGTTGCATTTGACAGTGGCGTTTTTGTTGTGGTTGTGGTTGTTGTTTTCGGGGTACTTCTCTGTCATGGCTGCTAGAGAATTTTACAGAATTAAAGTTCAGTGGTTGAATGGAGTTGCATCTCTAATTGTCTAGCTCTACCTGTGGCCTAGACGTGGTAAGCAGTTTTGGGTTGTCTTTACGTGGAGTACTGTGTTACATAATGATTCTCACTGCCCACTGGCTAATGAGTGTGACATCACTATGAAGCTGTGATTGTGTGTCCAGGTGACAGTTCACATCTGAACAGCTGAATACATATTCGCATCCGATTTCATTCAAAATCAACAACTTACCAGTAAATATTTGACTTGTGGTACATGAAAAAATATGTTTCTGTTCAATAATTGATTTTAAGTATTTTCTAATTTTGCCTGTGGGGTGAATAGTTTGGTCAACTGTTAAGGCAAAACATGAAAAACTTGAATAAGAACCTGTCATAAAATACTCTAATGGATTAAAGTCTTGGGAAAACTGATGGCTTTATTCTTTTCATTCTAAAACTTTACTGAGGATGGTTACCATAAAAATAATGTATATATTTTAATAGAACTATAGTAATCCCATTTATAAGCATGGGGACATCGAAGAAAAGACTAAGGAACTGTACACCGAGTTATGGAAATTGTAACAAATTATAAGGTGACCACACACTAAATTACATATGATTCAAGGGAGAAATAGTGGGTGCCAGTTCAGTGGTAATTATTCTTTTATTTTAGAATAATTCCGATGTCATGCAATAAATATCAGAGGGAAAAGAACTGCTCTTCAGCATAGTTCCTTTAAAAAGGGAATCCACCTTCTTTTTGATTTCCTTCTTATATGTCAGCCCCGCACCAGTCCCCAGGGCTCAAAAAATCAATGCTCCCGTATTTCTTAAACCTTCAAGCTAAAACTGTAGAGTGGCTTTTATCTTTTGCCTTAATGAGAAAGAGGTAAAATGAGATCACCAAGTTTCACATTATAATTTTGCATTTCAACCTTCCTTACTAATTATGAAAAAATAAGAGCACCATTTCATTGAAGTCAGCCTGTTTGCACATGATATTTTTGACCCTCTTTTTTCAGTGTACCCCCAAATAGTATTGTGTCGTATGCCTTTAGTTTCTTTTATTTTCAATATATACAGTCTGCTGTATGCATTGCATCTCACCGTTTAGATGTGCACCTCCCTTTGTTAGACTGTGAGCTGCTTAAAGACAGAGAATATGTTATACTGAGTCTTTATCATCTTGCACCATGCATGGCACATAATAGATGTTCAATAAATATTTATTCCACCAAAAATGTTTAGATATTCTTACAAATGAGCATATCTACTATGTTTTAAATTCATAATACAGTATTCTCTTTTGAGTCTTATTTCAGACTTGTCTCTTACTTTGAAGGCAGGGAAATAAGGAATCCAAACTTTCTCTGTGTTTAGCTAACATGGGCATTTAAAAAAAATAATACGACACTATGATTTTCACTAAACTAGGAAAGGTTATTTTGGAGCTGCTGGGACTTTAGATATTTGAAGTAGTAATTACTTCCTCCATAAATGTTACCTTTTAGAGTCAAATACTGCTTTTCTGTTGCAGCTCAAGTTTTTACTTAAAGGAAAACATCTTTTATTCACAGTTCACCATGTTATAATGTTCTATGTGGTAATTTTCCTTTTCATTTGTTTTGGTAGCATTTTAAAGTCAATGAAGCATCATAATGATAATGAGAGGAGCTTACATTTATTCCGTATTGGTTCTGTGCCAAGCGTTTCACTAAGCACTTTCCATGAGCTATGCCATTTAATACCCACATAAAGTTTACGATGTGTGTATTTTATTTCTTTCTATCTAAGCTTACAGAGGCAATTTTCCAACTGATAAGCAGTATGGTCAAAAAAATAATGCAGGGAGAGTCATCTTCAGATTTTACATTTGTGGTTCTTTAAAGTTCTGAGTATCCAGCAACAAAATGTAATACTGTATTTTGAATAATTCTGGAACCATGAAGTACCAGTGAAGCACTTGTGCGATCATTTATAAAATGAACAGCACATGTTGGGTTGTACTTAAATGTTATCAAGTCACTGCAACTAAAACTTCGAGAAAACTTCTTCTATGTCGAATGGATGAAATAATCAATTCTTACCTTACGATCATCAGCACTTCACGTTGAAACTGGCTGCTATCATTTACAACTTACCGTAGACTTGGGTTTCGTTCCAGAATTGGCCCCTGGGGCGGATGACGGGAGGTCAGTGGACTTGGCGTTAGAAGACAAATTTACTGATGTTTGATTTACTGAAGTGGTATCTGCTCCGCTCTCAGATCCTGACTCCAGATCCTGTTTAAAAACACATTGATATGAAGGGCGTGCTCTCCCCATGCCTTTCTTCCTGCCACCACCCCCTTCCCACCTCTTCCTTCTCCCAACACACATGGACACACTGAAGAGTTGCTGACAACTGATGTGTCACCCATAATCATGCATAATTTTGTGATTTCTGTGATTAGTAGGCAAGTATTGGAGCAAGAGGTAATGTACAACTTTGGTAATTTAACAGTTGATTGTGAATTATTGGAAGGGACCACAATGGGAGCTAGCTAGGGTATTGCAGTGAGTCAGGAGGTAGCAGCCCAAAGGTACTCTTACTCACTATGTGACCTTGAGTAACTCTCTTAACACCCCTCGTGTAGCAGGGTCATTGTAATGTTACATGAAAAGACAGTTCTCATTTCTCCTCACCTCACTCTTTTCTATGTTCCCGTCAGACCTCCATCGTGACACCCACACAATGACTAGAGTTGTTTAACTCAAGTGTCCATCTAACTAGGAAGTATTTGAGGGCAGAAATTATGCTTTGTCATGTGCCATTCAATCCCCCCATTTGAAAATGGGTATAATGATAGTAGAGAAAATGGGTATAATGAAACTTATAGGGTTTCATGGGGACTAAGCAAGATATATGCAAAGTGTATGTAATGGACACAATTTTCATTAAATGTTAGCCATTACTATAACTATTGTTAGTAGTAACCAGTACATACTATGTGGCTAAGACACCTGCTGAGTGAAGGCAATTACTCCTTAACCTCTCCAAAGGCTGTGCTTTAATTTGTCAAATACTCTGTATGTTTTATGAGGTGGCCTGAGAACACAGAGGAAAGATGGGATTAGGAGAACAGAGAAGGATGAAAATGAAGGCACTTATTATTCAAAATTTTGACCTGAGAAAATGATGAGTTAAATATCTTTATGTCCACTCTTTGTACATCTCAACTTTACCATGGCCCACGTGGTCAAATATTATCTACCCTGTATCCTCATTCACTGGTTTTATGCTCTCCCATTTTCTTGGTTCTTAGCGTGCTCCAGCCATGCTCATTGTCTCTCAGTCCTTCTGGTACACGAGCTGGTTTCTGTGTTAGGGACTATATCCTTTCTTGTCCCCTTCTCTTCTATTTCCCTTTGCTGGCTCTTTCTTGCCACTCAGATCTCAATTTTAATATCACTAACTCAGAGAAGCATCCTTTAACATTTCAAACTAAAGTATTTCCTCCCTTAAACTTTTACAGCATGTCATTCCCTCTTTTACAATCCTATCATTTTGCTTATCTACCACATATCAATTACATCCATATCTCTATCTATCTATCTATCTATCTATCTATCTATCTATCTATCTATCTATCAGCACCTGTCTAAATCTATGTACCTACCTGTCTACCTATCCTCTATCTGTCCACCTTCATTCATCTCTTTTTCTAATCCTTGTCTGTCTTCCTCTAATGGAATCTACTTATCATAAAAGCAGGTAGTTTATATGTCTTGCTCACTGATACATTTCCCAGATCTTAGAACAATGCCTGCATTTAGAAATAGCCATTAAATATTGTTTTATGAAAGAATCACTAGACTATCAAATAGTAACATCTAGCCAAGGAGATGAGAGACCTGTACACTGACACTGTAAAGACACTGAAGAAAGAGACTGAAGGCATACCTTAAAAGAAAGATATCCCATATTTTTGATTTAAAGAATAAAAATTGTGAAAATGTTCACACTACCCAAAGTGATCTACAGATTCAGTGCAATCTCTGTCAAAATTCCAAAAGAATTTTTCATAGAAATAGGAAAAACAATACTAAAGTTTTTTTGGAACCAGAAATGACTTAAGTGTCCAAAGCAAGATTGATAAAGGAGAATAAACCTGGTGGCATCACACTTCCTAATTTTAAGCTATATTACAAACTTATAGTAATCAGAAGAGTACGGTACTGGCATAAGAACAGACACACAGACCAGTGGAATAGAAGAATAGACAGTCCAGGAATAAACTCATGCATATATGGTCAATGAATATTTAACAAGGGGGTCAAGAATACTCAATGAGGAAAAAATACTCATTTAAATAAATGCTTTTGAGAAAATTGGATATTCACATGCAAATGAATAAATTTGATTCCCTTCTTACACCACTCATGAAAATTAAAATGAAATGAATTAAAGACTTACATGTAGGATCTGAAACTATGAAACTCCTAGAAAAAACATAGCAGAAAAAGTCCTTAACATTGGTATTAGCAATAATTATTTAAATCAAACACCAAAAGCACAAGCAATAAAAGCAAAAATAAATGAGATATCACCAAACTAAAAAGATTCTGCACAGCAAAATAAACAATTACCAGTATTAGAAACAACTTAAAGAATTGGAAGAAAATATTTCCAACCATATGTCAAATAAGGGGTTAATATCCAAAATATATAAGGAACTCGTATAATTCCATAGTAAAAAAAATGGCCAGAGTACCTAAGGAGATGCTTTTTCCCAAAAAGGCATACAAATGGCTAACAGGTACATAAATAGATGTGCAACACCACTAATTATCAGGAAAATGCAAAATCAAACTGCCATGAGCTATCACCTCACACCTGTTAGAAGACAAGTATCACAAATACAAGAGCCCTGGCTGGTGTGGTTCAGTGGATCAAGTGCCAGCCTGTGAACCAAAGAGTCGCTGGTTCAATTCCCAGTCAGGGCACATGCCTGGGTTGTGAGTCACATCCCCAGTAAGGGGTGGGTGAGAGACACCACATATTGATGTTTCTCTCCTCTTTCTCCCTACCTTACCCTCTCTAAAAAAGAAAAAAAAAAGACAAGAGGTAACAAGTGCTGATGGGGACTTGGAGAAAAGGGAAACTTGTGCGTTGTCAGTGGGAAGGTAAATGGGTACAACTACTGTGGAAAACAGTATGCAGGCTCCTCAAAAGGTTAAAAATAGAATGATCCTAGGATTCAGCAATTCTACTTTTGGGTATTTATCCAAAGAAAGTGAAGTCATTACCTTGATGAGACACGTACATCCCTGTGCTCACTGCAGCATTATTCACAATAGCCAAGACAGGGAAACAGCCTAAGTGCTCACTGATAGATGAGTGGTAAAGAAGATGTGATTATATATGTATATCAAATCACATCTTCAACATTCCTAATGTTTCTAATGTATTGTTTTGCCTATTCGAATTAAGAGTGTGTGTGTATATATGTATATATATGTGTGTATATACACACACACTCATATATAGGCACACATAAATGCAATAAAATATTATCTGTATATATACACATGCACAATAAAATACTACTTAGTCATAAAAAAGAAGATAACCCTGCCTCTTCTGGGAATATGATGGAACTTGAAAGCATTAGGACAAGTGAAATAAATCAGACAGAAACACAAATACAGTGTGATTTCAAATGTGGAATCTAGAAAAACAAAGCAAAAGCCTAACTCGTAGGACAGAGTGGCATGGTGCTGGCCCAGGGCTGGCAGGGGGACGGGGAGATGCCGGACAGGGTGGGTACAAGTTTCCGGTTCTAAGACGTGTAAGTTCTGGGATCCGATATTCAGCACGGTGACTGTAGTTAACAGGACTGTATTCTGTACTTGAAAGTTGCTAAAAGAGTGATTTTAAATGCTCTCAACAGACACAATTGTAAGTACACGAGGTGATGGCTGTGTTAACTGATGTGAGTGTGGGCATCATTTTGCCATATGTAAGTGTGTCAAATCACCACGTTGTCCACCTTAAGTGTACACAATGTCATATGTCACTTATATCTGAAAACTGCGAAAAAGAACAGAAAAAGTGGGATAAAAATTAAAAAGCAGTACAACTGACATACAATGATAATGAATATAAAAATGGAATATTTAATCTTTAAGAGTGTGTGTGTGTTTAGAAACACATACCCTAACCAAATTTCTCGCCCCCTGAGTGATTTCAGGTAAGTGGCCATATTTTCCCTTTTTGCATGGAAAAGAGAACAGTTTGCCCATAAGAGAAATGTGATTCATTAAAATTTCAGATGGAACCAACATCAAGTGAACTCACTAATAGCAGGTCATTTATAAACATCAAAAACATGATTATAGGTAGCAGATAACTTATAAGCTATTTATGTTTAACCTTTATGTACATCAGAAATCTCTTGCATTAATTTTTCCTTCTTGTTTATAATTTGATTATAAATACCAGGGTAACCTTGTATCCTTCTAACAATACAACAGTTCCGAGGTAAAATAATAAAACTTTAAAAATCGACCATTTATGTGTTTTTACTTTTTAAAGACAACACTTTACAGCTATTTTCTGCTTCTATTTTCACCAAGTCTGTGTAGAAGGTAATGTATCATTATCATTTGAAAGATGATGAAGCCAAAGCTTAAGGCAATTAAATTGACCAAATTCATATTCCGTGGCAGAGCTGGCATTAAAAATGAGATCTATTTGACCCCAACGTGTTAGGCTCTATCAAGGCAGCCTCCCTAAAGTCTTTACCTCTACCCTTCTTTTAATATATCTATTTTTCATTTTAAAGACTCTTAAAGACTCCAGCCTTTATTATTCTTTAAATCTTATTATAAGTAGAACTTGCTCCAGCATTTTCTCATGAATCATCTCAAAGTGAGGTCTCTGTATCACTGTGCATCTTGTCCTCCCTCCTACTCCGTAAATTCACAGTACAGTGTGAGGGTGCGGCAGAGGGAGTCTCTCTGAATCTTGGGCAGTGTTTCTTGGTGGATAATCAAGGTCATAATCATTCTGTTATAATCCCTTTATTCCATGGCACAATTATCAAAAGCAATGGAAAGCGCCTGTGGAAAATATTTTGATGCTGAGAGAATTTTAAAATTAGCTTTAAATACCAAGGAACAGCAGTAAAGAACAAGGGATGACCCAAAATAAACAGAAAGGCCAAAAAAGAAGTTTGGAGGGCTGCAGGAAAAGTTTTACTCAGTTTGGCCCAGTATCCGGTGTGGGGGAGCGCATGGGGGAAGGAAAGGGAAGGAACATACACCAAGCCACACTCTCTGCCCAACCTGTGCCACTTGCCTTACCTACTACCTACTTCTTTCATCTACTCCTTCCAAGGAGCCATTAGGCAGGAAACGACATCTCCTTTTTTCACACAATTGTGAAGGTGAGAAATTAACAATTTTCTTGTGTTCTCAGATAGTCAGCTGTAGAGCTGCCGTTTGGACCCAGGCCTGCAGACTTCAACATTTTAATGTTTCTAATGTGCTCTTTTGCCTATTCTAAGTACGTGTTGAACTGATGACTTGGAAGTAGATGTTTATTTACAGAATAAACCATTATTCAGCAATGGTAGTGATATTCCATGAGACAATGTGTATAATATAAAATCCAGTTTATACCTTAAATGGAGACGGAAGATGTAGATACAGGCAGATTTCAAAGTCACCACCCACATTTGCTCCCTCCTCTGTTTTTATCTTTATCATTCAACATAGAAGCATGTCTAACAGGTACCGGCTATCTTGTTCTCTCACACGAAGAGAACACCATGGAGTTGTACCTAGCAGAATTCTGGGCTGTGGTTTTTCTCCTAAATACTTGGGGATTGAGGAAAGCTCAATGGAGAGGGAAAAGGGGAAAGATTAAAGAGATAGGAGAGAGATGAACAACTCACACTAGACAATTTTAAAAGAAAAAATGTGTTCTATGCCTACATTGATAGCAAAGAAGTACTAAGGAGTACTCCTATTGAAAAACATGGTTGTTTCTGGCATTAAAAATGTTGATGAAAATGAGTATGACATTTCTATACACCTGTCACATGTAACAAGATTGAACATCCCTTCTTGCTGGTCTTCAGATTACTCTGACTGCCTATCTTCCATTGGATGCCTGTCCTACTGAAATCTGTGGCAGCACCAGGGAGGGGGCAGTTGGCTCTGCCTGGGGGTACAGAGGAGATTTAGGGAAGACTTCACCCTAAAGAAAACATTTGAGACTAATCCTGAAGGATAAGAAAAACAAAAATTTCTACCGGCTTTCTAGGTTGAAGGATTTAATTTCATATTCACTTTCAATTATTTTCCTGTTCAAGCTATGGCATTTCCACTACAGTCAGCTAGAGAACACAGTGTGGTGTGGTGGTTACATGGCCTGGCTCTGGACCAGGACTGGCTGGATTTATACCCTGTCTCTGCCACACGCAATTACTAACTTCTCTCTGCTTTGCACTCACTTGAAACGTGTTGTGAGGAATACATGTGTTGACATATGCAGAGAACTTAGAATAACACCTAGTATATACTAAAGTTAGTTACTATTTTAGTTTGTTTACTTACTTTGAACTATTCTGTCCCACAGTCAGAATGAGTCTTGAATAACTACAGAATCCATGGTGGAACTATGCTAAGTAAAAGGCTTGATACAGAGTAGCTCTATTTTGATAGAAGATCAAATTTATATATAGGATTTCCTGTCCCTTTGATTTAGGTAAATACATAATTTTTTAACTTAATGTATGATTACTGTATAATGAAAGTAACAGATTAATTGAAAAAATGCATGGCTTAATTATAAATACATTCTACACCACATTCGCTAGATCTGCAAAATCCAAGCCATTTAATAGGGAGCTAATAATAAATATGTAAAGTGTATAGTCAGTCTGGAATCTGTGTCATTCAAATTATGAGTGTCAGAATCTCTGAGGGGTGATCATTCTTATATAAAATGAATGCATTGAATAACATTCTCATTTCTGTCCTATTCACTGAGTTAATTTTAGAGTGTTTTCAAATTAATCTAAGTTCTTTCTTGTAGTATTCGGGATGTGTCCATCCATTTGTCCATCCAGCCAAGCAGCAAATATTTATTAATCATCTTCTACATGCAATGCAAATTTGCAGATACTGGAAATAAAATACTAAGTCAGATAGACATAGCATTGCTAATGGTGTTCATAGCATATCGTTGAATAATTAGGGAAACGACCATAATGAGGAGGGTTTGATTACCAGGAAGCATAATTTCCCAGGGTGACCCTCTTTCGGTCTAACTAATAATAACCATTTTCTTTTGAGTCACGCACTTCTCTTATAGACCCTGCATGAAACACAGAAGTATTCGAGTAAGTTTTATGAAACGCTTTTAGGGTCACATAGGGGTAGATGCTACCGTCAAAGATGTTTCACGTGCAGGAGGGATTGCACGCAGCAAAGAGACTACAGGCTTGTGGGAAAGGAAGTGGGAGGTGGAAGACTCACGGGAACGCGCCGCCGCAGGCTGGTCGGCGTGCTGGACGGAGAGGAGCCGGTGCTGAGAGCGTTCTCAATGTCCTGGTCTAGTTGGTCCAGTTTCATGATCAGCAGCACCATGGAGTCCAGCCGCGCCCTGTCTCCATCTTCTTTTATTTCCTGAGGAACAGAACATGTTGTTCCTGAATCTGAAAGGCCATTTCTTAGAAAGAATAAGAAGCGCCCTGTTCTTCAACGTGACAAAAAGGACACTGAATAATAGGCAGTCTTCTGCTTAAGGGGAAAGGAAAGTTTTGTTCTGTATCATCAATGGGCTCTTCATTGCGAAGATAGTAACCGGCTGCCAAGAAAGCATTTTACATGAATATTAAATACATGTCTTTGGGTGCAAAGCACGAGGAAAAGGAAGTATAACATCAATAAGCACTGATACATATTCACGACTTTCAAATTGCTATTCTTGGGAAAAGTTATATATTACCCTGGTCACAGTGCAAATTAATTATAACATACAAATCGTTAGATTATTTGTGGTTAGGCATTTAAAAATATATATGAGAATGTTTTGGCTGATTTCTCAAATGAAACCTTTTCTTTCTTTTTGCAGGCAAGAAGGGGTGGAAAGAATTACTCAAAGTCATGGAAGCCATGGACCTACGTCCGAGATTACTCTATGCAGCAAAGCTATCATTTAGAATGGAAGGGCAGATAAAGTGATTCCCAGATAAGGTCAAATTGAAGGAGTTCATCATCACCAAGCCCTTATTATATGAAATGTTAAAGGGACTTATCTAAGAAAAAGAAGATGATCAAAAATATGAACTGTAAAATGACAACAAACTCATAGCTATCAACAGCTGAACCTAAAAAAGACAAAAACAAAAACAAACTAAGCAAACAACTAGGACAGGAACAGAGTCACAGAAATGGAGATCACATGGAGGGTTAGCAGTAGGGAGGAGGAGGAGGAGGTGAATGGGGGGAAAAGGTACAGGGAATAAGAAGCATAAATGGTAGGTTCAAGATAGACAGGGGCAGGTTAAGAATAGTATAGGGAATGGAGAAGCCAGAGAACTTATATGTACGACCCATGGACATGAACTAAGAGGGGGAGTGCTGGTGGGAGGGGGTGTGCAGGGTGGAGGGGAATAAAGGGGAGGAAAAAATGGGACAACTGTAATAGCATAATCAATAAAATATACTTTAAAAAAGAAATATGAAAAAAGAATATTTTGGGAAGAATACTTCTGAGCATAGTAAAAAAAATGAGAAGCTATGTTTTATCAATATTTCTTTGCAACCTCTTTTTTCTCTCACAAACTTCTTTAAAAAGCCTCACAATCATATATATGTGTATATGTATATATATGTGTATGTGTATATACAAATATACACGTGTGTATGTATACACATACATACACATATACATACATACACACCCTGCATGAAACATAGAAGTACTTGAAGAAGTTTTATGAAACACTTGTAGGGTCACATACGGGTAGACGCTACCATCAAAGGTGGTACATATACTTGTAAATTATGTTGCTTACTTATTCTGAATTATGTATAATATAGACATATATTTGTGGAAATACTGTTGTTTATAGAAATAGCTAAAGCTTCTCGTTGACCATATAGAGTTATTTGGGCATCACTGTTTACTACTCTTGTGTGTTCAAAGCAAGTCGACTAATATTAGAAATCTTCCAGATTCCTTGTGTTCTGTGCAAGGTGTCAGGGTTGGGTAGAGTATTGGGTGAAAAAAATTAAGATCAGGGGAAGCACAGTAAGATTCTACTGAGGGATGTAATGGACTCAGGGAGAGCCCTTTTGAGAGAAATCGTCATTGGTGTCCCATGTTACCATCTTCTCATCTGTCTGAAATATTTACTGAGGTGACATCAGCTTCGAAAGGACCAGCAGAGACAACCTCAAAGGGAAAGTATATGACAAAAGAAGCCTAAAGAGGGTGGACATAAGGGAGCGGGTTGGGGTCTTCACTTAGGGGATGGCATTGTAGCGACATGAATGAGGTGGCTGTCTGAATAAGATCTTTTATTTTGTTTTTGCCATTTTTCTTTCAATCTTCCTCCATTTCCAAGCTGCCATTAGGAGAAACCAACAATGAATGGAGGCCAGAGTAATTCCACGGACTAATCTAATTCTGTAGTAGTTTCTATACCTCAAACAACTAGAGCAGATTGTTAATATCACAAAGCATTATCTTTCAGATGTCAATTAATTGATTTATTTTATTAAGTTGGTCAAAGAATCACTAATGAAGCTAATATTAATAAATTATTTGGGTAAGCTAAACTTCTGCTTGGTTTAACAGATTGATGTCAAAATAAAGAGCTAGTAATCTTTCAACAGATCTTAATTTTGAGAATAAATGAAGAATTTGGGGGGTTGTGTGAAACTTTAGGATACTATACCATGATGAGCATTTAAATTTATTTCCATTGTCCCTGCTTCTGAGCCATGTATTGAGGCTCAGACAGACAACTACAGAACTCCTATCATGACAAAGCTTTACTGTGCTTAAGAGAGTCCAGGGCACATGCAAATAAAGAAACCTGAACTTTACATCGTATCTCTCAATGCTACAAAACTTGTTACATTCAAAAGAGCATTATTTGTAGTAAAATTTTGCTTATACCTTAAAACAGAGTCTCTGAAATATCAGAGATGATTCAGTTTAATTCTCTTCTCAATAATCCATAAAATGGAAAAAATCTGACTGAATAGAAGACTGGAAGTACCATTAATTATTCTTCCAATGTATTTGCTTGTAATTTCCTTCTCTTTTATACCTCAGTCATGTTTGGCAAGATAATGTTCTTTGCATTTCTACATATACATATGTTTTGGTATAGTTGTCTTTCAAATTCTCAGTTACAACATCCTCAAGCACAAATGTTACATTTTTCTAGCTCACAGACGTAGAGTCAAGTTATACTTTGCACATGCAATACATTTTCAGAAATAATAATAATAAAATCCATAGGAGCCAGTGCAATAATACCCCAAAGCCTTAGGAAACGTATTTTGATGTTTTCCCCTAAATTAACATTAAATAAAGCAGCATATCCTGAAGCAGTAGCCTCAGAAACAATTAGTCTTTGAATTAACTGGGTGCTGAGATCATAAAAACACTTTCAAATCCATGGGCTGAACATCAAATTAGTTCAAATGATCTGCCAAAAGGAACAAAACCAAAAAGCCTTGGTCTACAACACTTCTGAAGAGAAATAAGCCAATTGCTTCTCCCTTTCCTTCACGATGTTTCTTCTTAGTCTCCATTTATTACACTCAGCCTGAAGTGTCAAGTACATAGACCAGTGTCATATGTTACATCCACATCCATAAAACTTCACAAAGGAGAGTTGACCACAAATTAGAGATAAATATTATTGTCCTTGTTTTTAAAGTCCAAGTACTAACTTTGCAAAGCTCTAACTTTCCATATGTCCATGGCTACTCCAATAAATACTAATGCTTGAAAACTCCAATAAATACTTATGCTCGAAAACAGAGATGTGCATTTGCAGATTTCGGCTACATTTACTTCTACAGTGAAGCTTTAATTTCATGTCATTATAGTCCAAGAAGAGGAACTAACTTCTTAGAAGTGAAGTTGCCTATTAATGAACTTCTCAATGTTTCAGTAACTTGACTCTGGTCAGTCAAGGCCAAGATACTAAATTCTCTTCCCTCCTTTCTTCTCTCTTGCAGTCACATCTGTTCCAGGCCAACCACTATTAAAGGATACAATACTCACCAGTGAATAACAAACATAAAATCATCACTTTCCTGAATATTACAGTCAACCATGAGAAGACAGACAACAGAAGTTAACATCTTCATAAATAGGACAAATGTATGAAGGAAATAAAAAGGGTAATGAGATACAGAGTAACTGTGAGGGGAGTGTCCCACTTTGTATAGGGTGGGCTGAGCAAGCTTTCTGAGGAAGTGAGAGAAGAAAGATGTAGAAGAGAGAAATAAATAGAGATGAAGATGGAAATGGGGGGGAGAGAGAAGAGAAGAGAAGAGAAGAGAAGAGAAGAGAAGAGAAGAGAAGAGGAGAAGAGAGGAGAGGAGAGGAAAGGAGAGGAGAGAAGAGAAGGAAGAGAACTCACTAAATAGTGGTCCCTGCCAAGTAAAGAGTGATACAAAAATGCTGGGATGGGAATGAGATCGGTGAATAAGAGGATCAGAAAAGAGGTTAGGAAAGCCAAGAGAGGTCGAATATGAATAGGAGTCAAATCAGATTCTGTTGTGAAGGTTACTGTAAAGAGATGACTTTTATTCTTTGTGCAATGACACTGGCCGGATGTAAGCAAATGAATGATTTACTATGTCTTTTAAACTTCTGGAGTTCTCAACACATACTGATAATCAAACATTGTTGGAACCTCATATTTTATATTTAGCCATGCCACATGACTAATACATGCTAAGTAGTTCATTTACTCCCAGATCATACTTCCAGTTCTAACCATAGGCCATTTTATGCTGAAGTCTGCATTGGGCCCACATTACAGGGTAATAAAGAAAGAACAGATGGCTTTATAACAAGGCCCTACATATTTTGAGATCAAAGGGAAAAGAAGAAATTGTTTCAGGAACCTGTTTAGTAGAAGTTTAGAGTAGGTGGGCGGTATGTTGGAAAACGTTTAATAACTGGCTCTCCAAATAAAAATCAAGTCCTGGTTTGTGACATGTGCTGATTCCTGTGGTGTAAATACTCTCAAGTCTGAGTTTTAGCTACTAGCTAGACATTACTAAATCCAGAGTTAGAAGAGATGCACACGACATATTAAGTTAATGCATTGTATTTATCTAATACATTTACCTGTCTTAACTTTTCTTCTTGTCCAGGTAGAGTTTGGTATAAACTGTAAATTTCAATTTAGTGTTCTTCCGGAGGATCCTCTTTTCTTCTAGTGTTGCCTCCTTTACCTGCCTTTCTTGCCATCCATTATTTATGTCTGTAGAATTTCTTAAAATTCATTATAATTAACTTATCTTTGTGTTTGTATTTTTACTTATGTAAGTCAAAACAATTTCTTTAAGTCATTCATTATGTCACTTGGATACCTTATTCAACACTTCACTTAAGACGTTAGAAATCTAGTCCGGGACAATGGTTATCGGTCCCAGTGTCTTGACTTTGCAGGTGAGGAAGTAGATTCCAGAAGGTTCAGATGACTCTCCCATTGACACATTGATTAGACTACAGCCCAGCTGTCCCCACTCCCTGTCCTGGTCTTTGTCCAGTACTCCCTTTTTGCTTTACTTCTGGGGATACAATATATAACTTAATAGACACTTAAGCATCATGTACTCTCTCTTCAACTTCTGCAACCTCGCTGCCATTCTTTCCAAAAGCCCTGTCTCAGAAGAACACCAATGACCACAATTAATTGCAAAAAATCTCTGAAACAGCTAGTCTGGTTCTTTACACTTTCACTTAACAATTATCCAAGACTTGTTTGTTGACCATCTGCGGCATGCTATATATCATCCTCTTGGAAGCAACCTATTTCATATTTGTACAGTTACAATTTTTCTTCCCCCCAGGTCCTCCTTCCGGAACTAGACATTATAAATACTGTCTGTGCCATGAAATAGCCTTTCAGATATTTGAAGAAGTAGGTTATGCCCATTTTTTCCTTTTCTAGGCGAATCATTTTCAGTTCCTGTAATTATTTCACCTATGACATGTTTCCACGTCCTCATTAGTTTTGTTAACTCTCCTCTGGATATGGCATAATTCTGTCAATGACCCAAGTAATGGTGGGTGCCCAGAATTAAATGCATTACTCTACATGTTGTCTGACGAAGGCAGAGTAATCAAGGACTTCCCCATGTTCTATATATGCTCTTTGATGCAGTCTAAGAATTAAGTGCCTGTTTAGAACGTGAACAGACTATTCTTACTGGGATAGCCACAGTCTGCTTTTTCGGTGAAGAAACAATATGTAGTTGACTGCGAGCTGACCTTGAGTCCATGGTGTGGTATATGTCTCCTTTCCCCCGTATGCGCCTGTGTACTGCTGAGAACAGAAACATCCTGTTTTCTTGAGACTGTAAGCAGCTGTTGCCAAGGTATAGATGATGTAGGTAGCAGATGTGGAGAAGTTTCCAGTTATATGTCTTTCAGACACAAGTCAGTGGATACTTTGGCAAATGAAGAGAGAAAACTATGTTCAATTTTATTTGTTGTCAAACGCCCGGCGTGGCTGAGCCACTTGGTGCTCGTTGGGAAATCTGGAAGACGCCCCTTCCTTACTCCCAACAGCGATTTAGTCTCTGGGCCTGCAGGCACTTCGGTCGCAGCGGTATCTGGGGGCGAGTTAAACAGGGTTTTTAGGGGGTCGTTCTCTCCAGGAAGCCTCTGAGTTAGAGAACAGGAGCATGTATTACCCTTCTTTCCTTCCATCTGGGGAAGATAATCCAACCCTTCTCTTCCCTCAGATGCTCTTTATCGAGCAATACAGGACACAGCACACACACGGAGAAGTGAGGAGGTGAAAATTACCGGATATTTTATAGACTGGGCAAATATGACGACGGACGAAAACGGCGCCTCCCCTCGAGGCATAAGGGCTCTGTTTTCCTAATCGGAAGCGTTTGGAAGAACACCGAAACAACTCAGGGAAATACTGAGAGATGCTTCTAAAGCGTGGTTGTTTGGCTCCACCAACGCAGCACTGCCGGAATATTCTGCTTGTCAATGAGCTGCGGCATCACACAGACAGCCGTAATAAATTAGGGGCCAGGCCAGGAATAGAACGAAGACTTCCTGATTCATAATCCAAGGTTCTGGCTCCGACCCTGCCTTTGATTCCATACACATCTCACGGGCTATTCTGGGCTGGTAATGGTCCTTGCTCACCCGTAAAAGAAAGGGACCTTTTAGCAAAAGACTTGGCTCAGATTCCTTCTGAACTATTTGATCTGCAGCCAGCTGGACTAGTCTGAAATCTCATATTAGTGTTATACATTTTATTTGACAATAAATTCCTCATTCTAGACTTTCCTTTCTTAAAATAATATCCTGCCCAAAGAATGAAAATTTATTAAATCTTTCTTTTTTCTTCAGAAGCAGTAAAGGTTTTCATCTGAACTGACAGTCAGAAGATAGAGATAATATAATTATCCCACGTCCGAGTTTCTAGGCTAGTTAAATAAAGTCAGCCTTGATTTTTATTCTGGTGCATTTCCAGCTGAAACTTATGTAGAATGGGAGGTAATAAAACAAACCGGCAACTATTTCCTATTTGTCAGATACAGTCTGTTCAGCCACAAAATCTTTGTATATTATCTTTAATAACGTGTGTCAACATCATTTTAATATTAGGTGATGGAGAGCGATAAATAATATCCCCATTTAAAGTGGCTACAAGGAATCTTTGAACTGAAATGTCAATGGTGGCTTTATAGTAAGTGTTTATGGTCACTCCCTATTTATCTCCCCCCATTTATAAGGCATGGGAAGAAAATAGACCTCTCCTTTGCTTGATTTTTAAACTCCAGCTAGACTTCAGCTGGAGCATTTCTGAGCTGAGACTTTTGTAAATTGCCTACACAGTCTCCTGAATAGTTTCAAGGGACATTTATGCAGCTGGTCCTAAGGAGTGCTCAGAAGTGGCAGGTGTGGACCAGGGAGAGAACTGTGTGGGCAGCAATTCCTGTCTATCCCAGGAAAATCTGAGGATGACTTCCTCCCCTGGCTTCCAAGGCCCACTCTTGGGACTGGGAGATGATTCGGACCTAAGTAATTTGGTGTGCACACTGGAACCAGTCTTCCCTTTCAGGGGTCATTCATGGCTACGTAATACGCTGATAGACATGAAGCCAGCTTTCCTGGACTGACCATTCGTTCTGAGTCCTGATGCCGGCAGGATATCTGCAAATCCCTGCAGTGTTTTCTTCCTTTCTTTCTTTCTTTGATGCCATTCGCAGTAGTTCTTTGCTGGGATTCAAGTATTAAAGGAGACAGGACTTTTCCGGTTTGAAATCATAGGAAAAATATCCATTTAACATTAAAATTCCATAAAATGTTTTCAGAACTATTTTGATGGTCTTTCCTTAGATAACAAATGAAGACATGAAAAAATTTATTCTTTTTTCCCCCCACAAAAATGACAATTTAGAAAAAAGGTCTGATGTTGACTTGGCTTTTGTTGCTATCTAGTTTCACCCCTTGTCACTCTCCCTGACCCTGCCGTGTTCCCCCAATGTCGGTTACCCTGTGGACCAACACTATGTATTCCTCAGTATTTTCCTCTAATCAGACTCACCTTTTCACAGTTAAAAAGGCGCTTTTAATGTATAAAAGCTATGTAGATAATCTTTTATTTTTTGGTGAACATTAAACTGCAAAATTATTTTGAAAATCCTTTACTCTCTGATGTAATCTCCCATAAACCATAACTGTGTTTTAGCAAATGCTCTGCTAAAGAACAGAACTTCCTTTGGTTTCTCAAGTAATCCATGCTCACTCTCATCTGCAATTAGGATTTCCAGATTTACCAAATAAAAACATAGAATGCCCAATTAAATTTCAAATTTTAGAAAAAGTGGAGAATATATATTATGGGCATATGTACCAAAAATTGTATGGGACAATATTACATGGAACGTATTTATACTAAACCATGTTTTTGGTTGTTTATCTAAAACTCAAATGTAACTAAGAATCCTGGGTTGGTTTTTTTTCGTAAACTCTGTTTTTGACCCAGGTAATAATACTCCTTTGGCTTGACACACTTCTTCCCCGCCTGAGGATATCAGAGGCAGCCCTCGGTTTCAAGTACAACGGCACCCCAATAGAGAGGTCTTTGACAAGGTTCTCCCTGGAGTGAGTAAACAGTAATCGCAGCTTAAGTTCAGTTATACAACTTCAATGAATGGACATTTTCTTTTCTCAGTATCTTATTTAGTGTTACACTCCTAGGCAAATCTGAGACTTGCCATTTTGGTTTTTCTCTAGTAACAAAATAAATTGTGAAAAGTGCATCAGCCTGCTCTTGTGATCTTTTTAGAACTGCAAATATACTTAAATTATTAATGTTTTCTGCTAAATCTTCTGTGGATGAGTAAGTTTATGGTACATTTTTGCCACTTGTATATTTTCTCATTACTGTCATGTAAGGTATGTCTGTGGTTTTTTTAATTTTAAAATAATTAATGAAGATTATTTTTATCTAGCCCAATCCTTTTTTTCCTGATAAAATAATTGCTTTAGCAAATCTAAGACTTTCCCAATTCTACAAACTTAGTTAATTGCAGAATTGAAAATCTAGGTTTCCTGATTCAAATCATCTTTGCTTCTTTTTACCCAAGTAGTACTATAAGAAACTTTCAACTCTACAGGTGACCTGAAAGGAAATATTTTTAAACATAAATTTACATGCATTAAAAAATCTGGGCTGAATACATGTAGACTAAAAAAATAGGCTTAGTCACATATGTGTAGCATCTTCTTATTGTTATAAATCTACAAATTTAGAAGATCAAATCATCATATCATTAATAATTTGTTCCTTTTCTCCTCTTTACCTCACTCCCTCCATCCCTCCTTTTTCCCTCCCCTCTTTCTCTTTTTTCTTTCTCCCTCCCTCCTCCTCCCTTCTCTCCTACCCTTCCTTTCTACCTTCCTCTCTCCCTCCTTCCCTCCTTTTCTTTTTTCTTTCCCTCCTTCCTCCCTCCCTTCTTTCCTCCTTCCAACCCTCTCTCCCTTCTTCCTCCCTCCTTCTCTGTATTTCTTTCTCTCTCTTTTAACAACCAATTCTATCAGTGGTTCTCAAATGTTCATGTGCACCAGAATCATCTGAAGAACTTGTTAAAACACAGAGACAGCTGATGACTTTGTAGGTCTTCGATGCAGAAGGAGAATTTGCATTTTTAGCAAGCTCCCAGGTAATACTGCCACTGATATATGCTGCTGGGACCATGCTTTCAGAACCTCTGGGCCACAGGTTAGAGCAACAGATTTTAACCAGGCTGATGATAAGTGTACTTCCACAGCTTTGAAACTCCCACAGGCTCAGGCTTCACCCACCAAATTCTGATTCAGTAAGTACAGGGTGGGGCTGAGCTAGTGTTGTTTTCAGAAAGTTCCACAGATGTATTCAAAGCAGTCAGAGAGTTAAGGAACACTGAAATATATTACAGAGAAAGCCACTTTAGGATTGCTGACAAAAATTAGGACAATAGGGATTAGACTCTCACTCAGAGTCATTCATACAAAAGAAATCCATCAATCCCTTACATTAACAGATTAATGAAGAAAGAATATAATAAACTCTGATGTAACTACCAGCTTTGAAATTATCAATATTCCTCCAATTTTGTTTTTATATTTATTTATTTTTACTCTGAAAATAGTGTTTTAGGCAATTCCCAGACATTGCATTTTACCCACAAGTGTTTCCATGGGTTAAACTGATTTCAAAATGCTTCTGCAAGAAGAAATGAGTATTAATTTAAAAATCTTAAAAAATGAAGCAATCCAGGCATTCCATGAAACATAACATTATAAGAATCCACAAATAAAAGGCTGATACAAGTTAAAAGGCAACTGACAGACGGAGAGGAAATAGCTTATATCACAAAGGATTAAGAAATTAGAAAAAGGCAACTGAAATAGTCAAATCATACAAAAAGTCTACTCATGTAAGAATAATTACTAATAATTTAAAACCCTAAACACTACTTGTAATCAAAACAATGCACATTAAATAAAAAATGAGAATTATTATTTTTCACCTATCAGATTATCACAAAAGAAAAAATATTGATCATACTCAGGGTTGACAATATTTTTTTAAATGTAAATTTTCTCCTTTCTTGGGGGACGGTTTGGCAGTACCTATGAAGACCTGGCATTCTGGTTTCAGATCTTTACCCTAGAGAATTACTGTGTTCATGCAAAAATTAGTGTGCCTGGTAATATTCATTGAAGAATTATCTTCCTAGTGGACAAGAACTGGAAATAACCTATGTTGCCACTGATAGAACTGTAAGTTATAGTACTATTATTCTTTGGGTCATTATACATAGTTGCAAATAGGAGGTAGATTTACGTGCACTGACAGAGCCACAAGTAGCCCATTCAGGTTTCCAATGAGAGTTAGAAAAGTGGGTCCCTTTGGAGGGATGCAGCCCCATGTTAGGGTTCATGCCTGATGGATAAAACACAGGTTTCTCATCACTCTCTACTCAGGACTTTAGGTTGGTACCTACACGACTGTACGGGGGTTTCTGCTACTCATTGGAAAGTGCTCCAAGAGGGCTTGTTATGAGGAGAAAGAAAGGTTAAGAACAATATCCTATAGGGTGAAACTCTAGGGATCAAAGAAGCATGCAGACGTGCACACACACATGGCAAAATTCTGTATGTGTGTGTATGTATACATATGTATACAGATCTGGAAAGATACCTGTCTTCGGGGGTTTTAAAAATGTGAAAAACAATCAATGACAATTAAATTCCAGGATGTGTATAATTTACTTTAGCATAAAAATTTCTTTCATTGATCCTTTTTTTTGGTGATTACTAACTTAAAAAAGAATAGCTGGTGAGTAGTAACCCCCTTATATTACTAAGCATTTCATGCATATATAGTCTCCTCATCAATTTTTAAAATTCACATGAGATGAGATTGAGCCTCATTTTCTGTAACCATGGAAATACCTAGCACAGAAAATGTACACAGTAGGACTCAAAAGTATGTTTTAAATTTTTATTGTTATTCAATTACAGTTGTCTGCATTTTCTCCCCATCCCTCTACCCCACCCCAGCCAAACCCACCTCCCTCCCCCACTTCCACCCTCCCCCTTGATCTTGTCCATGTGTCCTTTATAGTAGCTCCTGTAAACCCCTCTCTCCATTATCCCCTCTCCAAGTATTTTTTGATTAATTAACAATTAGTTATCCACTAATACCCAATCTTTAGTGAGCATCAAGATAACACTGCCAATCTCTAAAGCCAATGGTTCTACAGAAAGAAGACAGAAATAGCTCTTATGGGAACTTTTTAATTGCAGGGAGCTTTCAGATGCACTGATTAGAAAATGTGTTGGCAGGAGAGTGGTTCATTGTTTGTGTCCTCAGAAGACTTACTCAAAACTCTAAAATGTCTTTGTGGTATGATACCTCTGAGGGGAAGGGACATTTGAAAAATAGCCTTTTGCTTTTTCCAAAATATTGAGGTTACTCATCCCCTAATTCCCTGAGATCATTACATTATGATCTGTTTGTTTGCCTTTCTCTTGTGCAGAAGGAAACCAAACAATGCTTTCTTCTTCCCCAATCTGGCAATAACTCTTAACCCAAATTTCTGCTGAGGGAATCCAGCACACTGAAGAAAAATTTTCCTTTATCTATACATCTTGTTTGTTCTCCATAAAACTTATGTAATCATAAAAGGGACCCAAAAGTTCACAAGGTTTTTAATTACAATGGTCAAATTCAATTATATGTCTCCTGTGGAGTTGATTTGCACCTATTTCCTATAATGAGGAGTAACTCTTTGGCTACCAATTCTATAAACACAAATAAGCACAAATTAAAATGTGACTGATAAGGTTTATGAGTTAGAGAACTTAAGAATAATATTAAATAGCATTTAAAATGGGATTTAAGTTTTCTTAAAATATTATTATGGTTTGAAGTATATATATAGAATACATATTCAATGAGAGTTGAGCCAATGATTAAAAGTAACTTTCTCTATTTCCAAAAAGTGGGGTTTAGGACAATAAAGTATAATTCTTCTAAGAAGCCCAAGGTATGCCCTGGCTGGTGTGGCTCAGTGGATTGAGGGCTGGCCTGCGAAACAAAGGGTTATCAGTTCAACTCCCAGGCAGGGCAGATGCCTGGGTTGCGGGCCAGGTCCCCAGTAGGGGGCGAGTGAGAGGCAACCACATATTGCTGTTTCTCTCCCTCTCTCCCTCCCTTCCCCTCTGTGTAAAAATAAATAAATACAATCTTAAAAAAATGAATAATAAAAAAATAAGTCCAAGGTAGATGAAATAGTAGTGACAAAATTCTGTTTTCATGGTAAAATTATGAAACAGGCCACAAAGCAGTCATTTAGAGCTGGGAAGGATTTTAGATATTGTGTAATTTTTTTATTAATGAAAAAATGGTCGAAGATTAGTAATACCAAGAAGCAATTGGCATTCTAGGCTTTGACTGCAGGAGAGGGTAGCTGGAGAGGAGGTTAAAATACACCCTGGAAAACTACACATGATTACTGCATACCTTCGTACACCGATGGGTATTTGGCTAAATCTCCTCTAAATGTCCTCTCTTTCGAATGTTTAAGTTACTCTTGGCCCATTTGCAAATTTGGCCAACTTTTCCTTCATTAGTCCTGGTTTCTGGGCGGGGGCTGTGTAAATTCCTCCCCCCCATATTCACTGAGCGACTATTATGTGGATAACACTGTGGGCGTACAAGAGAGCAAACAAATCCTCTCTTCGACAATTTACTATGACATTTAGTAGGCTGACGTGCAAACTGTCAAAACTAAATGGAATGAGCCTGAGTTTCCTGCTAGAACAAAATCTTATTAAAGAAAACAAACAATTAAACCCAAGCAAAACTAAACAACAACAAAGAAATAAAAATAAGAAGGAAGATATTCTGCTTAGTGAACTGGGGTCAGATTCATAGAGAAGATAAACAAAACTGAGTAAGACTGGGAAGACTGGAAGGCACGGAAGCGCAAGTTGTGCTGGGAACATAATAGGACATAAAACATGTTAAAAATAGCTTTGCATGCTGACTGAGCTGAGGTGAGGTGCAAAACTAGCTCTGGCTAAAGTGTGCAAAGCGCAACGAAGGACAGAAACTGAACGCACACAGACTTGTATTAAGTTGAACTCTGTTGGTTTGCCTTGCCCCCTAAGCTGACCATGCATGTTACCTGTCCACTTTTTCTCTTCTTCCACCAACTTCTCTTTTCCAGACTGTTATTAGGCTATTCTTATGAGAAAAATAATTATATCTTTGAAAAAATATATTGAAAGTGGGAAAAGAGAATGCAGGCTTTTTGCTCTCTCTGTAATTCCTATTCCTTGACAGGGGCACCTCTGTACAGAGTCTCTGATGGTGTTTCCCTATTTGTTTCCAGGTGAACCTATATTTGCCATTTAAGTGATGTGCAGAAGTAGAGAAGTTTTATAAGCTGGTGGGGAGGGTCCTCTGCTAGGTTGCAAGTTTCACCTCCCTGTTCTCTGTGGCTAACAGTTGAGTCCTAGTAGAAAGCATTCGCGCTGACACATTTTTGCAGATATAAAGTTGCAATGAACTTCTAAAACATCCTGTGACTGTTCAATCAGGAATGGCATTTCCACACAAGGTCTGCTTTGGTGTATGCCATTACTCAATTTAATACAATTCTATTCAAACTTTATTCAAAAGCAGATGTTTGCTGATGACTAAAAGGTCAAATGCATGAAAAAGCCCAGATCTCTTGGTAGAACCTGTCACCATTGCTGATAAAAATAATTTGGAGTGCATGCTCTTCTACAGAGAGCAAGTTAAAGGCAGGACTGGACATTCTAAATGTCTTCATGCAGAGGAAAGTGTTGATCCATTCCAGACTTAGAAAGTCCAACTGAGGAGAAAATAGGAATTACGACTTTCTTATTTTTAAGGTTCTGTTATTTATTCAGCAAAATAAAAACCAAAGGTGAATTTTCCTATGACTAAGATAATAGGAAAAAAATAAAATAATCCCAAGACATGTCTTTATTCCATTAATAGGATTTTAAGGGGATATTTCCTTATGTTATTAAAAATAGAAAGAGCAATACTTCCTTAGACAGGTCTCATGCACTTTGGAAATAAAACAGGACAAAACTCATTGTCCTACTTGGAAAAAATAACAGTAATGGTTAAAAAAGTCAGATCTCTACTGTTTGCTTTAAGATATTTTCTTTATGCTCTTGGTCAGAAGTTAGCTATTTAATAGAATTGAGCTGCTTTGAGCAAGGATATATAACAAACACCCCCTGCATTTACTAACACAATGCACCCATGTATACCGAACGTAAATGGCCATAACGTCAATGATAAGCATTCATTGCTCAGTTTTGTGAGGGAGAGGGGAGTGAGAATTCCACGCTCTCTCTTACATGTCTCTAGGAGAATTGGAGGGGGAGAGGCGACTGGATGAAAGAAGGTGAAGGGATTGACCAAAGAACATATATATGCATGCATGACCTGTGGACACAGACAAGAGTGTGGTAATGGCGGGGAGGGGGTGGGGAGATCTGCCATAGTGTCAACAATATAAATAAAGCTAAAAAAATAAAATAAAAGACTGCTAAGCATTTAGGCTCTGCTTCTCTTTCGGAGCTCCGAACACACAATGCGCAGCCTAAGAACCAGCCTCAGAAGGGTCAGTGTCTCCAAGGGAGACATGCGAGCACCGCAGATGCGCCCATCAAGCTGCCGTTTCCCACAAGCTCCCAGGCTCCTCTTGAGCACAGGAAGGGAAAGAAAAATCCTCTAAAAAACTAACCACATGTTAGTACTGAAAAGCTGCCAGGAACACAGACAGCCCCGGAGGGCTTGTTTCAAATCCATGTTGACGGAGCCGTGTGGGGGGTCAAGAGAACAGCACATCTTGCTCGCAGAGTTCACAGGGCTGGGTATTTTCATTCGGCCAAAGAGGCAAACTCGGAAAACAAACAAACAGCAGTGGGAACCATACCAGCAACACTAACAGTCTGACATCTTTAGTGAGACAGTGGTCTGCTATCTCAATCCTGCTTTCATTGCACGAGAACCCTGCGAGTTTTCCACAGGTATATCCACGTGTATCCACAGAAGGTGACATGGGGTAACTACACACCCTCCAGGTGAATGACACTGTTGAATTTTGCTGAAATTTTTGAAGTATTGGGCCACAATCGTTATTATGCCATTTTTGTAGCAAAAATGTGTCACATTACTGCGGTCAGACTGATTGTAGTTTAATGCACATAAAGCAAAAACAACCTACCCTCCAAAAAAAAAAAACCCAGCTGAAAACTATTTCTCTCCCTTTTTTGCAGAGACCAATATGATTGTATACAAATTGAGTAGCTGTCCGTGATTAACATTCCAAGTAACTGTTAAGTAACAGTCAATTTTTAATCAAGAAATTATAGCTACTATGTATGTAAATATTTAACATTAACTGTCAAGCAGTAGTAGACATTCAACAAATGATTTCTCTCTTATTTACTGTCTCAATAGCATTTGAAAAATTATATGTTGCTCTATAGATGTGAAGGTTTTTTTATTAGTAGTATTAGCATACCAGTATTTTTAGTTATCTAAATACCTACTTCTTTAACATAATATTTTCTTTTCATATCTCAGATAAAATTCTTCCCACACAATCTCTCTATTCAAATAAAAACTCAGTCTCTGCCTGACCTTCTCTCCCTCGGTGCCATCTTTGTTTGCAGGTCATAGAACTGAAAGGCGCCCAGGAGAACATGAGACCCTTTAGGGTATCGTTGTCTTCAAACAGGTAGGACAACTGAGGTCCAGGAGAAGCTTCTCAGTAAGGACAAGGCAGAACTAAAACTCCCTTCTTCCTCCTCTTAGATCTGTGTCCTACCAATCTCCTATGTACACAATCTCCTGTCTCACAGGGATTCCTGTATTAATATTGCCTAAGTCTATATAGTTTTTCCTTCTCTTTAAAAATTGTCTACATATACCGCTTGCCCTGGATTTCCTCCCATTCTCCCTGCAGTTACTTACAATGAGGCCCTATTGAAACGTTTCTTGTCATATTGCAGGTTTTATTTATTTTTTTTAGGCTTGTCCAGTTTAGCCTGCACCTGTCACTTTTAATATCCATCTTTCTGACTTTTGTCTGATGCAGATGTGGCCCAACCTTTAATCTCTGTTTTAGGACTTCTTGCTATTTGCTTGATCCCACACTCCTTGTACTCTTCTTTCACAATCGGGCAAAGGTGGTGAGTAGCTCTCAGTTTCTGTCCTTGTCTACCCAGTTCAATGCTCTGTTTTACAGGTGAGATCCAGGTGTCCAGCTCTTTTTCCCAAACTTTCATCAGCTACCAGTGCATTGCCCCCTCCCGTCAAGGCTCTTCCCATCAATTCCTGGCCCTTGGGGTCCTGTCCCGACACTGGATTGTTCTGTCCTATTCTCCAGGCTCCCCCCACAGGCTCGGCTCCTGAGAATCACTCTAGTCTCACTCACGTCTCCCTTCTTCACATGTGCATTTCATTCTAGTGAATGCAATATAATTTCACCCCCGTTGTTCTGAATTGTATAGAACTGGATTTCCGGAACATTTGTAAAGATTGAATAAATCATTCTTGATATGTTTCTGTCTCTGTTTGCTTAAAATATGTGTTACTCTTCCACTCAGAATTCACCCCTGTTCCTACTCCATGTGGAAATATCATATTCATTCTCCAGGGCATAATTTATTAGTCATTCTCTCTATGACTCCTTTCCTATTCCCTTTTCTCCCAGAATTGAACAACTCTTCCCCACTGCACTCATAAGCCTCTGTTCTCTTAAAGTAATTGCTGTCTATTTTCTTGAAAAAATTGTGAGCTTCTTGGGGTCAGGAATAAACCTATTGCATTTCAATTATATGCTTTTGTTCTGGAGCCTTATACAAATTTCTGTCCTTGCTGCAAAGAAACTCTTAATGCTTTAGTAGACTGCTCTAGGGTGCAGGCATAATGTCTTCTTATGCTTTTGTCCTCTCACAGCACCTAATAAATGTTAAGTACATGGTGATCACTTGATATACTGACTGCTTGACCATCTGGCCAGACATCCAGTAGCAGTTTCCCAGTTTGGTCACAGAGAGATGAAGCCCATATGCAAATGACTTTTGAGAACAGGCCAATATGATGAACATTTAGGGCCCAGGAAGAAGAGGTATTTAGTTTCTCTTGTTAGTTTTTTAATCTCAGGCATGTCTAGGTCTTTGTATGGGTGTGAGCTGGTGTAAAAAGGTGAGGTAGCAAAAGAGGAGAGGAATGACAGATGCAAACACATTCATTGGGTCCACAGAAGTCAGAGGATGAAAAAATCATGTTATCGGCAAGAGATACTCTGTGTGCTGCTTTAATTATGAGTTTGTTTCAAGCACATACGTGGGCCTACTTTAATATTCCCTGAATTGGTATTTGAGAATGTTAGTAGGGATTTTTTGTAAAAATTTGAGCTGTTAATAGGCTTTACTTAAGAAAAATGAATAATCAAATGAATTTGTGAAATTCTATTTTCTATAATATTTACTTTCCATAACCCTTTACTGAAGCATTATAATGTCTGCCTGCATACTGAAAGCTCTGAGAACTCATGAGGTCAATGAAATTATATAGCTTACTCAATGAAACATTTCTCATACATATCCGAGCATGAAACCCTTTTATCTAGTTGTTTGTTTTTCATAGAACACTAGTTTGAGGAATGCTGACCAACTACTCCAGAGCGGCTCGAGTTCAGAAGGAAAATACACCCCAGGAGATTGTAGGATGCCCTCTCTCCATCTGCTGTATCTCTGAGCAGTAAGAAACAGGTTGTCCAAGGCGAATTTCCTACACGGGGGCCTTCCAAGTGGAAACGACCTCCTAAGGGCTCTCCGGATGCTAGCTCTAGATAACTGCTCAAGTAAATCAGTTTTAATAAAGCAGTGCTGCTCAGACTTTAGTGGGCATACAAATAGCTTGGAGATCCTGTTACAATGCAGATTCTGATTTCCTACGTGGGGAATGGGGCCTGGGATTCAGAATTTCTAACAGACTCTATGGTGATACTGATGATGTTGGCTTTTAGAAAGTCCTTTAAGTTGCAAGGTAGTGGAATGCTGACCAAATGGACAAGACCACTCAGCCATCGAGGACCCCAGCCCCATTACCATTCCCGGGAAGGTACTGGTGCTTCCTAAGCAAGGCATGCTGGAGTGGAACAGGGCTGGAGGCTGAGGTTCTGCAGCGCCACGTGGTTGTGTGGGCCCAGTTCTGCCCTGTCCAGAATCTGATCTCTGCTTCAGCTGGATCACAGTGCATCCCGCTTGAGTGGATGGGCAGTGGTGGAACTGCGTGCTTGCTCCCAGTCCTGCCTGTGTTTTCCCCCATTGTTGCCTTTCCAGAAAGTCCATGAGTCTCCTGCCTGGTCCTTTGTGCCTGCTTGTTTGATACTCTTTTAGTAAAAATTTTCTGAGTAGGGTAAAAGAAGAATTGAGAAATTTGAGAAATGAGGAAATCGGTTAGGAGAAAACTACTCATATTGTTTTCAAAAGGTCCTCCATACAATGATCTGAAGACGTCAATCCATACTCATTTCCTTCTTTTCCTCAATCCAGGGCTGCTAAGATCATTTGGTACAGTCTCTTCCTTAGCTGCCCATACATCATTCTAAGTTTCTCCTTCAGGCAAGGGCACTGGCTGACCATCCATATATGTCCTTTCTTTATACTTCTTACTCCAATTTGAGCCTAGCACTAGCTCCGCTTTCTTTATAGAACCTTTCCTAATCATGTTCTACAATATAATCACCATTCGTATTATTTGTGTGTTATTCCATTTCCAACATTCTTGTCTCACAGTCACACTTTAGGCTTTTTGAGAACAGGGGACATATCTTATTACTATTATGTAAATTAAAAAAAATTTTCTTGTTTTTCTGCTTCACTAAGCTCTCCCATTTTCTAGTTTCATGCTTGTGGGCAGCAAAGAAAACTTCTCTGAGGACTTAGCTCATTTCTGAAATACAAACATTGGACTAATTTTGTGGTTTTCAAATTTCTTAAAGACATAGAACTGTTTCTTCAAAGAATATGTTACACAGCAAACCAGTATATGGAAGAGGTCAGAGTAGACTCTGGTAGGGCTAGGGGGCTGCTGCATTCTCACATTCAAGAATGCGTAGCAGTTACCTGGGGAGTTGGGAATGCAAGTTCCCCTCTCTCCTACAACTAAGGTTCTGATCTAATAAACTTGTGTGATTCTAATGCTTAAACAAGATGAAGAACCACTCACATGCTCACGCAAGCATCAGGCAGCACTTCCATGCGATATGTACAACTAAAAATGAAAACTATCAAAAACAAAAGGAGATTTAGCCTTTGGATTGCCGGAGAAGTGTTTCAAATCTTTTCACTAAGAAAGGCCAAGTTTTAAGTCAATATTAAGGGTGATCTGTGCTTTGCACCACTCAGGGCTGGAAAACCTTATTCACCTGCAGCAAGAGTTGTAGGCAGTGAAGGGTGTCAAGTGCTTCAGGGAAAACAGAAGAAAAAAATTAATTTTTAAAAAATGCTTGCAACTGGGAAGTGTTGGGTGAAATCCGTGATAGTAGTGAGGCTGTGAGGCAGAATTAGCCACAGTGTAAACAGGAGGTAAGAAAACGAAAACAATGCTATTAAACTGGCCTTACGAAAAGCTGGGCTGAGAAGAAACACGTGTTCAAAACAGCTGCTAAGTGGTTGCAAAGGCTCCTTTCCCTTCCTTGCCCTGCCCCACTCTGCCTCGCCTCTCCTTTCTCTTTTCCTTTTCCAGTCTCATTTGTAAATCAAAGAAAAAGAGCTAGTTTAGAAGCAAAACTTGTTGATCGCCTAGAAATCGAGGAAAACTGACGGACCCAAGCTCCTGAAGAGGTAGAAGAGGTGGGGTCCCGAACCCAGATGAAGGCCTTGGCTCTGGGAGGGAAGATTTCTGCTTCCACTGAGGCTGGAGGAATGAACCATAAAAAGGCATGCACATTTGTGGGGAGAGGACGGGAACGTGAAGGAATTGTTTGACCTGCGACTCTGTTTTTTTTCTTTGAAAAAAAGGCAAGTTTCACTGCTGAAAGTGTGTGAGGGTGTTCTGGGGCAAGGGTGCTCTGTAAGCCTTGAGGGATATGGTAACAGAAGTCTTTGGGATTGCCTCTCGGGGTGGTGGTGGGGGTGTATCCTATTTCCACAAAGGAAACTTCTATTAAGGTAGCTGCAGGTCAGGAAAAAGCATGCCCTATAAGCTGTTCTCACCCAAACTGATCACAAATGCCTGTCTCAGGTGTGAAGAGTTACTACCAAGTGTGCTTTTCTGATTACAGTAGCCACGTCCACCCCCTTATTCATGGGAAATATGTTCCAAGACCACCAGTGGATGCCAGGAACCACAAATAGTACCAAACCCTATATATTCTGTTTTTTCCTATGCATACACACCTAAGATAAAGTTTAAGTTATAAATTAGGCACAGTAAACGATTAGCAACAATAACTAATAATGAAATAGAACAATTCTAACAAAATACTGTAATAAAAATTATATGAATGCAGTCTCAGTCTCTCTCTCTCTCCCTTTCTCTCTCCCCTTCTCTCTCAAAATATTTTAATGTCTTAACGTACCGCACTCACCTTTTCACTTAAAGGCAGCACTTTACTGCTTCTCTCCAGCATATCCGAGATGGCAGCATCACTACTCGTGTGCTTTGGGGCCGTTATTAAGTAAAATAATGAACACAAGCTCTGGGTTACCTGGAAAGTTCATCTAATAACGGACACCGCTGCTACAGACTACCGGGCGGGGAGCGTCAGCAGTGTGGACACTTGGACAAAGGGAAGTCCTGGCTGCATCAAGGGGAGCGGAAAGTCTGGGGATTTCATCCTAACATTTCATCGCGAGATTTAATTGCGAGATTTCATCATGCTACTCACAAAGATGCACAATTTAAAGCTTATGAACTGTTGATTTCTGTAGTTTCCACATAATTTTGGACCATGGTTGACTATAGGTAACTGAAACCATGGAAATTGGAAATGTAGATAACAGAGGACTACTTGTCAAATATCTAAATGATAAATCCCATTATAAGTTGCAAGACTCTTGTCTTCTCTGGAAGTAGCAAGTAACTTGTTTTATCTAGAAAATGGACAGACTGAATGAGATTATGCAATTATATGCAGGCTGTTATCTTCAATTATGTATGATGTCAGGATACTTTGCTTTAATAAATTTTACAAGTCATGCTCTGTTAATGCAAAAAAAAAATCTTCTGGGAACGAATAAAAAAATAACAATAATTTCCCCAATTACTCTGTGTTCATTGGAAGGAGAAAGAAAAGGAATCATGGATTCGATGACAAACTCTAATTTATTTCTGTAGTTTTACAAATGAGGATAAAATGCCAGATAATGCTTCCATCACTAGCTAGCAATTAAGTTGAGATAGAATAACGACTTCTAAGCCACTGCTCTTTTTACCAAATAGGCCTCTGTAAGTCAAGATGTCACTCCTCTAGATTTTAAACATATATATATATATATATATATATATAGGAAACCAGTAATTTTAGATTCCCATTCTCAATCCACAAAGTCATTAGCATTATCTTTGCAGCTGTGAAAATGTACAGGCATGGGAGTAAATAATGAGAATGGAATGAGAATGTGTGTGTGTGCGTGTGTACTTGGGCACGTGCGTGTGAGCAAGAGGGAGAATGAGAGACAGAGGGTGATGTGGCTGAGGACTCTGGGTGGGTGTTGGCGGGACGAAACTGAATTCTTTACTGTTGTGATGTTCTATCAACTGAGACATTATCGAGTATCCGTGGTATGTAAAACACCACGCTAGACTTGGGGCAGGAATACAAACATACATTTTAAGACTTGGAAATTCATGATACAACTGCTTCAGCATTTAATAAAAACATAAATCCATATGTGATAAATTATCAAAGTGGGTATTAGTGAGCTGGCATGGACCGAGCTTTGTGTAAGAAAAATGAGGTGAGCTTTTTCTCTGCCTTCTGTCAAAAAAATCTAACCACTTCTTGAATTTATACTTGAAGTTTTAGGCTGCTTATTGGACATCTACACAAACAAGCATAAAATAGAGATCAGGGAGTAAATATTCCGATTATTTCCCACCTGGACGTGGTTTTGGGTAGCTGGAAGTGTTAATATACATTGTCTTGGGTTGAATTGTGTTCCCCAAAAGGGATCTTTGAGTCTTAATCTCTGGTACCCGTGAATGTGTCTGTGTTTGGACATAGGTCCTTTGCGGATGTAATCTAGTTAAAATGGAGTCATACTGAATTAGAGTGGGCCCTGCTCCGATGGTTGGTGTCCTTACACAAAGAGGGAAGTTCAGACATGAACGCAGAGGGGAGAAGACGATGTGATGACAGAGGCAGAGAGGGGAGTGATGCCCCTTTAACACAAGGAACACCGAGGGTTGCTGATAACCACCAGAAGCCAGGACAGGCGGGGAGAGATTCAGCCCCAGAGCCTTCAGAGGGAGTGTGGTCCTTCTGACACCTTGATTTTAAATTAGCCTCCAGAAATGTAAGACAATAAACTTCTGTTGTTTTAAGCCATGCAGTTTGTGGTACTTTGTTACGCAGCCTTAGGAAACTAATGCATACATTTCGTGATACCCCGCCAAAGGAGTGGAAATGTGACGTTTACCAAGACTGAGATATAGATAAGGAATTTTAGAGCTTCAGTACAACTCGCTCAGTTACAAATGAGGAACCTGAGGAGTATAGGGGTAACAGTTACCTTCCCCAACCTCATTAATGGGAAGCAGGAATCAGAATCCAGGTATCTTGCTTCCCATTCTGTCATTCTTTTTTCATCTCGTCCAGATGTATGCAGGAAACCTGTCAAGCTCTATAGAGATAAACTGGGAAAAGAGACTAGGTCTCCTGATTTTGCCTTATTTTATTTTAGCAGGTGTTATGGTTCTCTTGAAGGTACCACTATATCAGATTTTGCTGTCCAGTGCTCAGTTCCCTATCAAGACTAATTCCCATCAAGACGAGTCCTGTCCTTTGGTCAGTAAACCAAAGGACAGGACCTTTTCCAGTCTTCAGTACTTTCACATTTCCAGACTTTCTCATAAAAACAGATTCTTAGGTTTTTTAAAAAAGATATCATTGTCTGGGCAAGTGGGGCTTTACAAATTTAAAAGTTCCTTTAGGAGTTACAAAAAACTTTTTAAAGCAGTTTTTTAGCACACAGCAACAGGACAATGCTAAAAACAGAGTAGCTATGGAGGAAACCATTTTCCTAGAGCTCTGCTCCGTTGCTCTGTTTTGTAAGATCTAATGCCGTGTAAAAGATGCTTGTTGCTATAATGACTTATTTATTTGACACCTTGCCAAAGTGTGTAGAATATTAGAGAAAAGAATCATATACTACAGCAAATATGGGGATGTGTTTAGGCACTGGACGCTCACAGATTTGAGTCTTAAAAAAAACCCTTTCATTATATCTTTGTACTTTTATGGGAGGAAACTGGGGTTATGTGACCTAGCTGTTGTGTAAAAGGAGAGTGAGTGTTCCTTGTATAAAATATTCTATACAGATCTGCATTTCTAGAAGTGTATATGAAAATGCAAATTTTGAGAGAATATATTTTAACTTATAGACACAGAGTTTTTGAGTTGATCATCTCAAGTCACGAGCCCTAAAACATTAAAATAGTTTTCAGTCATCACTCAAAGATTTCCCCAAAGCCCTGATGGCCCACTGAACTTCTACTTTGTCCTCAAAATTTACATAGCTCTCACCTCTTTTTGCCCTCTTCCTGTCTTCACTGCCATTCCTATTCTTTCTGAAGTTGAGAAATTTGGACCTGAAGGCTGTAACAAACAGACTCAGTTTCCCGTGAATGAAGGTGAAGCAAAAACAGGGGGAACGAGATGAAGGAGCAATCATGGATTTTGGGCCTGGTGCTTGATTTTCATTAGAAGTGCTGCTGGCTTTCTTTTAGGTTTATGTTGCTTTCCTCTGTTTCCAGGACATGCTGGTGGGTATTTTAGTCATTTAAGCATCTTTGGAACAGTAAAATGTCATCTTCTTACAGTCAAAACACAGAATTCTATCTTATACATGATCTAAGCCAAGTGAATCATTTTCACATTAAGTAATAAGGTCTCCTTTGTCATGATTAATTCTATATTTATTTCTCTCAACAAATCACATCAATACAGATGACCTCATGTAATGGCTATGCCTGAGGCTTAGAGGGTCCACGTGCTTACGTATAACAAATAATATTGTTGCATTACTCTGGTAACTGGCTCTTGGGGGGGGGCTGTGTAAGCTATCTTTTAGAAGATGGTCTGGGTACAGATGACTGTGTTTTAACTTCCAACCTATGAAATTTCCTGCCAGCAAACACCATCAGGTCATAAACATAGTACAAATTGATTCCAATAACAGCATCAGGAGGCTGCCTGGGGTCTCCGAATGCCATTTATACTGACACAGCTCCGAAGCAGAGTGATGCCTGCTTCAGACAAACGGGTCCCCGATCTGATTTTAAAACTGTCCTGGACACTAAACAATTATGGGATGCTTACAAAGCCCCCAGGAAGAATGAACTCCTTAATAATTTATGTTGCATATCGATTTGCTCTGAGCTATCATATAAAAATTGACATTTTTTTATATGCAATATTTTCCTTTAAAGCAGTGGTTCTCAATTTGGTTGTGCATTAGAGAAATCTGGAGACCTTTAAACAAACAAAACACTGATACTCAAACCCTCTCTGATCAAATTAAAGCAGAATCTCTTTGGCAACTAGCGCTGGTATTTCTAAGCTGCTGAGGAAATTTTCCTGTGCTGCCGGATTTGAAACCACTGTTCCGGTGCACGACCACTCCTGCTGACAGGTACTTAATCAATAGCATCTTCGTGGTCCGATGGTAGAATAAATATATAGCTTTTTGTTTGTTTTTTAGATTCAAAATTGCCCTACTTCATTCTTAGTTGTTTCTCTGGAGTCAGTTTTTAACACAACAGCTGGGATGATTGTTTTAAAACAAGTCAGTTCACGTTACATCCCTAACTCAAAGCAATCAAAGCCTTCCCAACATTCAAAATTCACGTTTACCGTAGCAAAGGAGCTGCGGTCTGGCCTAGTGTTACCACTGCACCTCCCACCACTCCTGTGCTTCTCACGCCACTCTCTTCCCACCGGGTTTCCAGATGTTTCTCCAGTTCGCCGAGTTGAGTGCCTCTGCCAAGAAAACTCTTCCCAGGATTTTCACAGGCTGGCTTCCTCTTTTTCATGTCTCTAAATGTCGTCTCTGAACAGAGACATGGCCTTTCCAAAACAGCCCCTACCTTCCACAGTTACTCTCCACCCACTTGCCCTGACTCATGCACTTCATCAAAATACACACAACACCTTTGAAACCAGGAGTCAGTACACTTTTTCTATAAAGGGCCAGAGAGTAAATATAGCAGGGTTTCAGTGGCATAGGGTCTCTGTTGGAATTGCTCAACTCTGCTGTTATAGTGCTACAGCAGCTGTAGACAATAAGTAAACCAATGAATGTGACTAAATTCCAATAAAACTTTATTTATAAAAACAGGCAGAGGGCCAGATTTGGCCTGCTGGTGGTAGTTTGCTGACCTTTGCTGTATAAGTGAGATTTTCCCACATATTGGGGTTTACGTACAGCATTTTCTGTTACCAATACAACATTTTCCATTAAAAAAATTCCAAATTAATAACGTATGTGAATGTAAATTAGCAAACGTCAAATATAATTAGTATTTGGGCCAATATTGGTCTTCTTTTCAATTCTAATGGGAGAATATACTTTGTATGCTCTTTTTGAGTCGAAATCCTTTGAGGGATAAAGCCCAAACTTGTTCTCCAGTACTTTGGGGATCTGTATCAGGTCTGACACCAGAAGACTTTGGCTAGTTGTTCGTAATTTCACAGAAAGAAGTGTTACATGACCTTCTGAGTACTATTACTAACCAGCTGCCAGAACATCACTTGGTGCCTCTGTTTTTCCTAAGCCCGATTAGTAGGGGAAAGAATGTCTTCCCTTCATAATTCATTGTTGATAAGGAAGATTATGATAGCTCTCTAAACACAATCACACTGAAATGATTTCTTTTTGGACCATCTGTCTTTTGCACTTACTGTAAGAATGTCCTTCCCAGCAGAAGGATGGAATAAAAATAGCTCAACCTCCCTTCAAGTGTATTCCACTTAACATTGGATCTGTGAGAGGATAATAGGTATTAGGATGAAAAAAGCTTTATCCATTATGGGTGTTCAGGAAAATTCATGAATATTCTACCTGGAGTCCACTCTTTTTTGATCATAGAAACTTATTTTATTTGCAGTGTATCTTGCAGAAATAAGGATCCGTGGAATCTGTCTTGAGAAAAACTATTAAATCCTTTATCCATGAAAAGCTATGTAATAACCTTGGAGACTTCCTTGGTATTACCAAGTTTCACAAATGCTACTGATTCAAACTATTTATTTATTAACATTTTTTGAAAACATGTTACTAAATCAATAGTAAATAATAAATAATAAAAAGTAGTATGCTATTAAAAAAATCAACATTCCTGTCTCAGCTCTGGTGGATTAGCTACATATTTCAATGTATTATCTTTAAAGAGTGATATTGCCTTTTACATATTTAAAATTTCAGTATTAGGTTATAAGAACCCTGTTCATTTCTTTTTCTGAGATGAAGCATCTAGTTCTTTCTTCCATGTAATAGATAAATATTTCAAAGTAGTAAATCCTAAAACATAAAAGCTCAATGAAAGAGTACAGTTCATGGGACTTTAGATTAAAAAAAAATACTCCACAGGAACACTGCAACTAGTGGAAGAATACAAGTCCATTTAAAAACACAAATCCATTTAAAAAGACCTCTTTTTAGCAATATTTTTTCACTTTACTACCTTGCTTTTGTGTTGAACTGCTTTTGCCCTTATTACTCTTTACTTATATGTTTAGAAATGTTTTTCAAGAACACTGTTTTACTGACACTTCCTTGGAAAGTAAACTCTAATTAATGATATATGATATTAACAGTCAAGCAGTTCAGACTTAAAATATATCCTGGGATAATTCTACCAAACTATCATTATGAAGAATTTCATTTATCTTCAATATATTTAAAGCCCCCAAATGGACAAATGCGCCTGATTTGAAAGCCAGAAGAAACATGCTGTTGTTATTACTATTATTATCATTCATCCCAATTTTTTCTTTTACCCAACTTGAGTTGAAACGAAAGAAGAACATGAGAAAAATGCCAGGAGCACATAGAACAGCGTTGTTTTTCTCTAACATTGATTTCCCACAGTTGTTTTAGTAATTTTTAAAAGAGCAAACTAGAGAGATTATATACAAATATGTTGCACGAATTGAATTTGTCTGTTAGGCACATCGGTCCTCATGATTTGTTACATTATGTTGACCTGATATGAAATGACCCCTCATGCCATTGGACAGCTGAAGTTCTAGACTACTTAGTTTGTTATTAAAGGGTTCCATCCTATATTAACTTCAAAGACTATTAATAGGTCTTTCATGAAAAAAGGACTGTGGGAGCTATTTGATTAAGGAACATGATGTTGAACACAGACAACAAAGATCTTCTCAGAGAAGGTATAACACTTCTCTCAGCCGTTGTATGATATCCAAGAGGCAGCTGTCGTATCGCATTTCTATCACATGTCTTTGCTAATGAGTGGGTGGCTCTGCTTGGCATTTCTCTGTTCCCCCCTCTTCCAGGATTTACTGCTCTTATTTAGGTGCAACATTAGCCAGCAATATTCTGTGGTTATCCAGACTCTGCAAAGCATCTTATCAGTCATGCCCATGATGTAAATAAAGACACCAATACAATTTTTTAATGCTCTAGCGTAGATCTGTAATGCACAAATTCTCCTTAAAATGCAAAGCAAAAACACTTCAGAATCATAAACTCAGAGGATAAGTTCAGAATTTTTGGTCTTTAAGAAGTTTGTATCAAATGAGTGACAGAGAATGTGCAATTATTGATGAGGTAAGTTTAGGTGTGTTTTATACTTTCAAAGGAATGAAGAAAATTAATGTTAAAAACTTTAATGTAGTATTTTAAGACCAAAATAATATTGAGGTTTTTTAAAGTTTTTATTTTATTTTTTTCCATTACCATTTATCCCCCTATATCCTCTTGCAACTCCACCACCCTCCTCCACCTGCATTCATGCATTTCCCAAACTCCATATTTAAAGGAATAAAAAAGGAAGGAAAGGAGGAAGGAAGGAAGGAAGGAAGGAAGGAAGGAAGGAAGGAAGAAAGGGGAAGAGGTAGTTAATAGCTTCACAGTTTGATCTTGTTGCATGCTCTTGGTATCTTTCCACTTCTACCCAAAGGTCAGTAGGCAGTTGGCCATAGATTGCTGTATTCATTACATTTTAACCAAAAACAGAAAGTAGAGTTATTTTGGGGGAGAGGTGGGAGGGTAAATGGTGATCTGCAGGAGGAAGCAGGAAGTTCTGGGCACTAACAAACACAAGCCTGTATTTCTGAGACAAAAGCACAAATACAGAGTCTAGATCTTCACAGAACCTGTAAACCAGGGAGTGAAGCAGCAGCTGCAGAGCCTGTAGTATTTGACTTTCCACCCTAAACCCAAAGGTATAAACATAGGCACAAAGTAAGGAACTGCCGATTATTAGAGCCGTCACACTGACAACCCAAAAGAGCAGGTCGTCTGGTTAATTCCACAAAAGCCACAGTAGTGAGCGCAGACAGAATCAGTGTCTAGGGCATGCCGGTGACTACAGACTAACTAGACATTGTCGTAGGGGGCCTCTCCTTTGAGTGATATCATCGTACCCTGAGGTACAGCAGCTATAAAAAATAATATAACCCAGGCATTTCTTATTTCTAGGTTAAAAACCCAAGGAATCTGCACACTCAGCACCTACGAGTTTTCCAAGGAGCCAAAGTTAATTCAGCATGTCTGTGTGCTACTACTGAGAGATGCAGGAAATGCACATTTCAAACCTATTGCCCATATTTAGTATACTTCATTTCTGAGGAAGACATAGAGAATCCTAAAAAAAGAGTTATGAAATAGTGTATGTAGTTATTGAATTGTATAGTTGTTGACTGAAATAGTGATCAGCCTGTTGGTAAAATTGCTTATCCACATATTTACTCCCTGAGGGCTGTGGGAAAAGATTTAGTAGTATATTAATACCAAATCAGAAAAATCACATCAAAACAAAGAACTTTGGATTTGTTCTCTAAAATTGAAAACATAAACAAAAACAAAACCCAAAACTGAATGACTGTATAGCCCTAAATTAGCTTTACAGTAGTTAGTGAAAGAATGGTAAAATTTCCTCTGAAAGGAGTAAAAAGTAACATGGACAAATGTTCCATAGTTGAGAACAAAGAAACATAAAAAAGGATGGTAGAAAATAATATTTACCCTCATTATAAATGCAGTTTTTATCTTGCTCACCACAAGAACTCTTAGGGAATGTAAAATATGTGATGTAATGTATTTCAGCAAGACTGTAGCAGAATTCAATCTCATGAATAATATACTACCTACTTTGTGGCATTTAAATAAGAGTTTTCTTTCTCTGTTCTTTTCATAATTTGAGAAATGAAAAATAGCACATTTATTGTTTTCATCTCCTGATTTCCATAAACCCTTACCAATGGGAAAAATTGTTATTGGAAACCATGGCCTGGACATGTTTATTCAGCCATAATTAAGTTTTAAGTCATCAGACATTGGAGGCAAAACCTTTGGCTCTATGAAAATTTTAAAAACACAACAAAATGAAACAAAAATGAGAAAAAGAAAAAGAACCTAAGACTCAGTTTCCATGTCTCCTGTGATTTTATTTACTAATTTATTTTTAAAACTTGGCTTTTTAATTTTTTAAATTTTATGTATTTATTTTTACAGAGAGGGGAAAGGAGGGAGAAAGAGAGAGAAACATCAATGTGTGAGAGAAACTTTGATTGGTTGCCTCTCTCAAGCGCTCCAAAGGGGAACCAGGCCTGAAGCCCAGCAACTTTTCGCTTTGTGGGACTGTACCCAACCAAGTGAGCCACACCAGTCAGGGTTCTTTTGTGATTTTAAAGTGCTTCACCTAACTTCTACTATTTTCAGGGTTCTAGCCTTCTCTGCATTAACTAACATATATGCTATAAGTCTTGACTTGTTGGCAAATTTTTTCCCAAATGTTGATTTTGGGAATCAGAATACAGTTCATTTTCTTTTTTTAAATTTAAAAAATATTTTTAATTTTTATTTTTTAGTTCATTTTTTCATCAAATTAAATGGTCCTCCTGTACATCATTTCCATTATTGAGATTTAAATATGTGCTGGTTTCTACTAACCATTTGCTGTGCATTCATTGAATTTTGTGCATATCATGTAATTCTTATGTTTTCTTATTAGGTATATGACTTATCATGCTAACTCTTTGTGACAATGAGTAATATCTGTCTGGCACAAATTAGGTTTGGTTTAAGTGAATGTGTGATTGTGGAGAATTGACTTGCCATACATTTTCAAATATTTTCTCCTTATTGACTAGATTCGCTCAACCGTAAGATATGGCGATGGGATTTTTGTCCAGACAATCTGACTCCAAAGCCTTTGTTCTTGACAAGTTCTCAATACTATTTTAGAAAAGAAAAAAAAGAGAGTTGCTTACCAGATATTAGGTCTTTATTTCTTCTAGATGATAAACATTACAATTACAATAAAATCTTTTTCCTATATTTTTAAATGTTGGTTTATGTGGAAGATTGGCTGAGATTTAAGTTACAAGATCATAAGAAAACTTTTGCCCTGACTGGTGTGGTTTAGTGGATTGAACACTGGGCTGCGAGCCAGAAGGTCATGGGTTTGACTCCCAGGCAGGGCACATGTATGGGATGCGGGCCAGGTCCCCAGTGGTGGGCACGTGAAAGGCAACCACACATTGATGTTTCTATCCCTCTCTTTCTCCTTCCCCTCCCCTCTCTCTAGAAATAAATAAATAACATCTTTAAAAAAAAGAAAAATAAAACTTTTTTCTAATATTTGCTGCTGTTCTGGAGTAGAAGGTGGTATTATAGTTATTTGTCTTTTAATTTCTATGTGGGTTTTTTTTTTTTTTTTTTAGTTAGACCAGCTACATTGGTATTGCTGATTTTTTGAGAATCAGAAAAACTAATCTCAAAGATTAAAATATCCTGTTTGTTTATTTAACAGTTTTTCAGAAAACATATACGCACACTCGATCGGGCTCTGAACGATTTAGAATGGAGCACATGTAAATCCTCCTAAACTCTGTCTCTAGTACAGTGCGCCTATGAGAAACTTAAGGTTCAGGATATTGGCAACGTGGACAACTAAATGTTAATAACTTTTTGACTCCGAGTAGCACAATTTTTGAAACAAAAGTCATCTTGGAAAGTCCTTCTGGGTGACTTGGTCACCATCAGTAATTATGGCTGGGTAGGCCTCTTCCCAGGTGACTCAGTCCCTTTGCTCCATCTCTGGTATGTCACGGTGGGTATCCACTTACATTCACATGGAAAAAAGGGTGGTATGAATCATGAAGGCCTGGAACAGAAGCGTATTTTCAAGCAATATTCATGGGATTTCCCAGGAATAGTTCCCAACAAGATTTTCTCTCCTGTGTCTCCTAAAATGTCTTTTAACAGTAGTGTCTCCATTATTCCTCACATTATGGCACCCGTTCCTTTATAGTGTTTAGTGTTTAATTTTTCCTTTTAACTTCAAGAACACTCTTTTTTAGTTAAGAACATTTTGGGGGCAGATGATGTAGTTCTAATATACTGCCACAGATGTGCAATAGCAGATTTGGCAACAAGGGAAACACCATTTAAAAAAAAAAATCTTTTTCTGGTGCCAAGAGGGTTAGGGACATCTGTGCTTTTCTGCTATGGGTCCCCTTTAGCTGTTTGGTTCTGAGGCCAAGATGAACTCAGGCTACTGGGGCCAGTTTGCAGGCATTTCATGGATTATTGAGGAAGCTGATTTAATGAGCATCTTCTACCTTACAAGCCACAACCATTCCAGAGGTTAACCTTATGAGGCAATTAAGAAAAATCGTCCCACAAGGGCCTGATCTCCAAAATATATAAAGAACTCACACGACTCCACTCCAGGAAGACAAACAACCCAATTAAAAAATGGGCAAAGGACTTGAACAGACACTTCTCCAAGGAAGACATACAGAAGGCCCAGAGACATATGAAAAGATGCTCAGCATCACTAGCCATCAGAGAGATGCAAATTAAAACCACAATGAGATATCATCTCACACCAGTCAGAATGGCCAACATAAACAAATCCACAAACAAATGTTGGAGAGGATGCGGAGAAAAGGGAACCCTCGTGCACTGTTGGTGGGAATGCAGACTGGTGAGGCCACTGTGGAAAACAATATGGAATTTCCTCAGAAAACTAAAAATGGAACTGCCCTTTGACCCAGTAATTCCGCTGCTGGGATTATACCCTAAGAACACTGAAACACCAATCCAAAAGAATCTGTGCACCCCAATGTTCATAGCAGCACAATTTACAATAGCCAAATACTGGAAGCAACCGAAGTGCCCATCAGCAAACGAGTGGATCCAAAAACTATGGTATATTTACACAATGGAATTCTACGCAGCAGAGAGAAAGAAGGAGCTTATACCCTTTGCAACAGCATGGATGAAACTGGAGAGCATTATGCTAAGTGAAATAAGCCAGGAAGTGAGGGACAAATACCATATGATCTCACCTTTAACTGGAACATAAGCAATAGAAGGAAAAAGCAAACAAAATATAACCAGAGACATTGAAGTTAAGAACAATGTAACAATAGCAAGGGCGGGGGTGGGGGGTGGGGGCGGGGACAGTGGGTAGAGGGGATTACAGGAACTACTATAAAGGACACATGAACAAATCCAAGGGGGAGGGTGGAGAGGGGGGAGGGAAGTGGGTTCACCTGGGGTGGGGTGAAGGGATGGGGGAAAAGGCATACAACTGTAATTAAATAACAATAAATAAATTTAAAAAAAAAAAAAAAAAGAAAAATCGTCCCAGTATCGTGAAATGACCTAGAATCAGAGATCACTGGGCTTGACAAAGACTCTCTTAATGTAGAAAGCTAAGTATACAGTTGGATTTAAATAAATAATAGCCTCTGGAGATGTTGAGATTGTCACATAGTTCAGTTCCAACGAAGTTGGTATGTAATGAGAAGTAGAGGTAACCTTTGCCTTTGCAAGAGGAAGAACAAGGAAAGATCGTTCTGGAACTCATGGGGCAATATTTTCAGTGTCAAATGAGAGATCGTTGTTTCTTGAAAAGAGGAGATTGTGTTGATATTTGGTGTAGTTGTCCCAAGAAGTGAAATGCTCGGGTTTTTTTTATTCACTGGATGTTGGATGGATCACTGGCAAACACAGGACAAGATTTAGGAATCTGCCACAGATAAGTGAGTTCTGTGTTGTCCCTTTGCATGCTAGTGACAAGTTGTGTTGTGATGTGAAGAAAAATCAGAATCTTGATCAAATCAGAGGAAACTTTTCCCCTGGTGAGAACTAGAACTCTGTGATGCCAAGGTCGTAGGGTTCCCCAAGGGGATCTTACTGCGGAAGTCGTAGTTATATTTGTGCTATCGCATTGTCAGTGTTTAGTCCTTGAATCTTATCATAATTTATAACTATTTCGATATCATTTTCTCAAAAACTTAAGAAAACATGTTTTAAAAGTCAAAGAGAGTGTCTATAATAAAATATATTAAAAATCAGAGGTAATGAAACCGGAAGGTTTGTAGAATAAACAGAAAAAATGAAGTAGAAAAAAATAAAATAAAGTTAGAATGAGAATCTGAGAAGTAAATTATTCGTAACTGAAGTTGTACAGTTTATTTTGTTAACATTTTTTCTTTTTCTAGTATACAATTAATGATATTTTGATGACTGTATTTTTAAACTGGAAATTTTCTTAAATAATTCTTAAAAAGTTAATGAGCATGACAATTTTTCAAATAAAATTATAATCATAATGAAAATAAAAGAGATATACATCTATTTAGATTTTTAAAGACTTTAATCATGTTAGTGGTGGAATATTTTTGAAATGCAGAGATTTTAAAGTTTTATGCATTCAAATCTATTAGTCTAATCTGAGATAAAGGAAAATATAGAGTAAATATTTTGAGAAAGCAAGGGTGTACAATTATCTTTTGCCTGGTTTAGGTCACACTGAATTCATTTATTGGTTATTTCTTAATCAGACTTTATTGATATTAAGCGTGCCTTGTTTTCAGCTGTATCTAACATCCAATTTTGTTTGAATTTTTAGAAATCTTATATAAAATATGTAATAAGACTACAGCAACATTTGAAGAGTTGCCTAACAGAAAATGTTAAAGTGAATTTAATATTTAGAATAAGTATTTTTTCTTGATAAATACATATATTTCTTTATATATTAAAAATTAAACATTATTTAATTTCTCAGAGTTGTACCAGACGATAGTTATATCTATATCTGTGCATAATTTGACTGACCATAGTAGTTATATCTTTCTAGAAATTAAATATCACACAGTGAGTGTAAAAGGGTTACCCAATTCATGTTATTCTATGTATGGCTGGAAGAGATGCTAAAACATTTTCATTTTTAAAAAATTAAAAAAATTTTTTCAACTTTTTTTTAAGATTTTATTTTTAGACAGAGGGGAAGGGAGGGAGAAAGAGAGGGAGAGAAACATCAATGTGTCATTGTCTCTCATGCATCCCTTACTGGGGACCTGGCCTGCAACCCAGGCATGTGCCCCGGCAGGGAATCCAACTAGTGACCCTTTGGTTTGCAGGCCAGCACTCAGTCCACTGAGCCACACCAGCCAGAGCAAAACATTTTCTATCTGACATCAAAATATCTAGATATCCTCATGCCAAATCGATGATGTGATTGCTATAATTCACAAGATTCTTCCTTTTCAACATTTGTTTCTCTCCGAACGAGTTCACAGTTATTACCTCACTTGTTCTTCACAATAATCTATTAGGCAATTTCATGCTTATTTTAAAGAAGAACCAAGAAGCAGTTAAGTAACTAGCCCACATCACAATGAGTCTCTTGAATATTTTCACCAGAACCAAAAGATGAAATAGTTTAAAAGCATGTACTTATTGACAAAAATACAGCAGAATGCAATATAATTATATATATGCAATTACAAAAACAGATTTATTTTATCGAAAGGGTTAATAGACCAGTGAATCATGTATAGATATTCCTGTTTTTGTCTGTTATAATTATGGCAATAGAGAAATGTACTAAGTTCACTAATAAAACAGATGGCCCGGGGGATTATGTTTTTCACTAGGTAGAAATGTGACTAAGTCTAAATTGAGGAGCCAATTCATTTGTCTGTTAAAGGAAGCAGATTTCACTGGGACTCCCCTGACTATACTCAAAAGAATTTATAGAAATGCCACTAGCCTGGCTAGCTTTTCTTTTTATTCAACTTCCTATAATTTGAAACTCAATAGTACTTTGTTACCATTGTGGAAATGTTATTTTATAGTTAAATTTAATGACAAAGGTGCATTCCTTATCTGCTAAAATAAATGTTAGAATGTAAAAGATACTGATTTCTGCTCATTGTTTAAGCAAATACATTCTGAAGTTGCAAAACATGACTGCCTTCTCTTTACTTCATGTCCACTTGGCTAACAACAAAAAATTGAGAACACACTGCAGAACATTTCTTAGAATGTTAAGTTATTTTATTACATGTGCCAAGGTTTAAAATTTCCTCATGGTTAAATGATAAAATTAAAATATTTTAATTGCCACCACACTCGTATTCCTTGGAGATAGCATTTAATAAGAGTGGTGAAAAAGGCAGAATCATTTTTTGGCCTACGTGCAGTTTGGCTTGTCCATGTAGTTACAAAAAACAAATGTTTGTCCAGCAAAATGCTGAGAATCATGTCTCCTGGGAAACTTATACAAGGTCACAGTTTCATGAGCATAAGAAAATCTTGTAAAAGCAAACTAACATGTAATATGAGAAAGTAAAGAAGTGGTTGGAGAAAGATTTTGCTTTTACGGTTGAAACATCTATTAAGAAAAATATGTTACTGTCTTCTTAAAATTCTATATTTTTTATGCAAAATACATTTGAAATGTATTATTTTTTCAAAGATCACTTCTACCATGTTCTAGAAAAAGCATAATGATCAAATTCCAGCAATATTACAGAGAAGAGAGGACAAAACTGTCTGATGAACACATAATGGAGAAGGGGGTCATAAAAAAGCTCTTTTTTACAAAAAATTTGTAGAATGTTCAAGATTGGGACAGTTTGGAGGGGTCCGTAGATGGAAAAGATTATGGGAGACCATCTCAGCTGGCCAGTGAGGTCTGTGAAGGTGGGTAGGTATTCTCCTTTTATCCCAGTGAGGAAACGTACTTGAGGAGAAAAAATTTGACCTAGCTCTGAAAGTGAAGTCCAAGGTTCTTTCATTCTACCTGTTTACTTTCTGCTAATGAGCTTCCTCCATCAATAATTCACAAGGATCTTCCTCATGTGGCAGCCATAACATTTCCAGTAGCATTCAAGACATTTACTGAGTTTTCCACGTTGTCAAGTGTGTATCAATACGTAGAACAAAGGAGGCAACCAGCATCCCAGGCAAAATGAAATTTCAGAAGCATTGACAGGCATCTCTACAGAGTTTGTAGGCTTTTTCTGGCTTTAAAAAAAAAATTAAGAACCACCTGCAGATGGTTTTTTCATGTTGCATTTCTCTACTGTCTCTTTTTACATTTTTACCTTTTGTTCTCAAGGATTTTTGCTTTCATGGCCGGTATCATATAGTGCAGACCAGTAGTTTCATGTGTGAACGTTTTCAGCATTGCTCTTGAAAGTAGGATTATGTGTTTACACTTTTTAAAATATAGGGCTCGACAGGTGGCAGACCCCCCAGATAAGACGGCCTTCGTGGAGCCTCAGGTTTAAAAGCTGCGGTTGGCTCCAAATACAGATCCTACTCATGTTGACTGAGCTCCTGTCACGGCACTGAGCTAGGTGCTTACAAAGGCTGTTCCAGCCATATATCAACTGTAGAAAATCAATTCAAGACAACATAATTAAACAGGGGTTTTATCAGTGGTTTGAATGGCTGCACTGCTTATTTTACTTTGTAGTTGTAGTAATTGACAGCATTGTCTATTTTTAGAGCACAACCTTAATTGTGGCCGAGATGATCTGTATTCAATTCAGAATTGGATTTACAATCTTCTTTCTTGATATCGGTCTATTTCTGTGTAAGACTCTTTGGTTGCACTCAGCATTTTTAAACTATCTTTCTCAGAGCACTGTGAGCTCCTTTCCCGAGTCTAGCACTATGCCCCATTCATATTGCTTGCCAAATGTTTACTGAATGAGAGAATGAAGACAAAATTATTTGCAAAGCCACCACATCTATGTATATTTTGTTGAATAACTTAAAATATTCTTCTGTCAAACAAATGTTATTACACATTACAAAATACATTCCTGTCCTATATTGTATTATAAAAACGGCTGGAAGATTCTTAGATGTTAATTTAGGGGGGATGAAGCTAGAAGTAAGATGTATCTTACAAAAGCTACAAAATAAAATATAAATATAAAAATTTATAAATATATCTGTTAATGAGGGGAAAAAGAGAAAAGTAGTATACTAGTTATTTTCAAAAGAGCAAGGCCAGTGCAGTTAATTTAATTCAATAACTTGGTGGTGTAGAAAATTCCAAGAAGATCGACAGGAATAGTAATACAAGAGTGGTTTTCTACAGGAAGGCAGTGTAAACAAGTAATGCTAAGTGAGACTGTGAAAGTAAAAGCAGAGTTCACCCAAGCCCTCCTTGGGAGTCTGGCGATTTAGCTCAATGACGTGACTTAACTATGCTCACCCTTCCTCTCCACCAGGAATTAATTAAACCTTTACTTTTTGCCTCCGTCTTACGCTATCGTGTGTGAATCGTTGAAAAGAGGAATTACTTATCATTTCTCCCAATTCTAATCACTTATTATCTTTTCCTAAATACTTTATTAAAGTACAGAATCCGTTCAAGCAGAACCAACACACACCCCGAGGTTGGACGTCAAATAGCTGTGTGAGGATTACCAGCCTCAGCGCAAATCTCTAGGGGATCAGTCGATACTAGAAAAGTCCTCAAATGCTGGGACGGGCTATTGCAGAGCCCTTTAAGGAAGAAAGCAGAATGATTCTAGAATGGTTCTCAAACACAAAGTTGAAGTCATATGTGGACATGGAACAGTCAAATGTTACCGGAATTAGGAATTTTAATTCCTGCCCAATTCTGAGTGTTATAAGTTTATTACCTCAAAGTATGAAACTTCACTGAAGCCATTTTGGCCAGTTCCATACTTTCTGAGTTGGAGGGGACCTTACTGGTCATCTAGTCTCACTCATTTGCTTTCTTGATAAGAAACATGAGGCCCTGAAAGACAAAATGCCGTTCCCAGAGTCAAACGGGTAAGAATTAAAACACAGAACTCCTACTCCTAGACCACTGCTGTTGCTACTAATTGAAGCTTTGATTTTTTTGGAGACCTGATAAGATACAGTCAATAAAACATTTGAGCGTGGGGTGATCCCATTAAAGAATCCCCTTGTTTGAAATGCTAAGTTGGCATTTGAGAAAACTCCAAAATAATACTTTGTCCTCTGTTACCATAGAGCTCACACTGTACAATATGTGAAAACAGTGATCTGATATGAAGTCACTACTACAATTTTGAAATCACAGATGTTGCTCACACTTCATAAGTCAGTAGTGGAAAGTACTTCAAATGACCTTTTGAAATATGAGCTAAATCTTTAATTGCAGTTTTTTCCCCTCAAAGCAGATTTGGTGACATTTCCACCACTACCCTACCCCCTGTCACCTGTAATGAATATTACAAACTAAGCCCATAGTTTTTTTTTTTTACTTAGAAAAAATGACATACTTATTACTTTTAGTAAAAATGCCGCAAAAGTTTACGTATTGTTAACTTGGTAACCAACTATGTAAAATAGCATATTAAAGATAAAGCCTCATGTAAGATAATGGAGTATTTTTATTTTTTGTAGAAAAAATACCAACTAACTTACTAACCAGCTAAAAATGTTATCCTTCAATGCTGTTCCGTTATGGAAGATCAATCTATTTCTTGTCTCCGGCTAATGAATAAAAATTCTTTCTTAATAGAATATGATTTTAAACAACTAACAAACTATAGTTTGATTTTTGAAATGTAGCATTTCTTTTATAAGTTATCTAAAGAGCAGTTCCCTTGAAAGTTGTGTTTTTTCTTGCTATATCTCTGGAGAATTTCTAAGTTCTGTGAAGCTCTATTTTTTTTTTTTCAGCTATCTTTCTTTCCCTCCCCCTCTGTCATTCCCTTTTTTCTTTTTTGCTCTGGGACAGGAAGTTGAGGCTATTGACCTCATCTGGATCTTTCCCAGTGTCAGAAGGTGGTCTTTTCACAGAGTCCAAGTTGTGAATTTCTTCCTGATTTTATTTTTCAGTAATTGTGTCAATAAGTGTGTTCTAAATGTTTTTTCCCCCTCCTTCCTCATAGCTGTAAAAGGGCCAGTGACTCCGTTGAGGCTAATTACTTGGCTTTTAGAGAAATAAGTATTATCTCTTTGTTCATTGAAACTGCACTATTTTCCTAACAGGGGCAAGGGCGGGGCTGGGAGCACGCAGTGACCAGCCCTCTGGTTCCCAGAGCCCCCAGGTCACTGGCAGCAGCACGATCACACTGGGGACCCACTTCTCCCGCACAGGAGAGTTTCTAAAGGGCTGCTGTTATCATTTCCCTTCTCCATCCGGTCTCAATAGTGACCACTTTGATTTTTAGAGAAGGGAAATGTTATGGGAAAACGGCTTCCTGTGAGTAAGCATAATAAAATGACAACCCTAGAAATGCCACATAATACACCCTATAAAAAGATTTTTGTGCACAACTCTTTTTATAAGTTTATGAGTAGGAGGATGGCCCGGGGAACACTCCCCCAATGGTGCTTTGTGTCCATGGGCCAGAATACCATCCTGATTCCGCTCTGCCTATTGCTGAGCCCGCCCAGCCTTCAGTGAAGTTGAAATGACTTCATACCACCCACTCTGAGACTTCCCGGGGGAGAATTCTGCTCAGGGCCACAGGATTAGCATCTAGGGCAGTGCTTGGAATTTGTTGAGCGCTATTGACTATTGTTAATAAAGAACTGATGAGCCCATGAACCAATGAATCCCAGCAGCAAGTGAGGTTGCCTCTGCTGGCGTGAATTCTCTGTATCCCTTGCAGATTTTAGAAACTTGCCGCCCTGTGACCATTTCTATCTGAAAAGGCCTACCTGTCTGATTGACTCTGCATAGCAGCGTATGATCTCCTTGTGAAGTACCTGCCTTGTTGGGGTGAAAGCTCAGCGAATGCGGGTTGTCCAGTGAAAGGACTTCCACAGTGAGCTTCCTCAAGCTGTGAATGTTCTATGCATCTACTCAGTCAGTCATCGTGACACAGTCACGTAGGCCTGATTATGGGCTGGAGTTGCCAAGGCAACGCAAAATGGTCTCTACCTTGGAGGGCCTCCTTGGGTTGGGACAAAGTACGTGAACCTGTAGAGCTGGGGGAGGAGTGTCACTGGGACGCTCTGAGAGTACAGCTGCGGGAGTGCAGGGTTCTGAGAACAGACAAGAGAAGGGAGAGGGAGGGACTTGGGGAGGTGGTGGTGCAGATCCAAATGCAGGCGCACAGGGAGAGGCTTTTCCCCCATTTCCCCACAGAGCACGCCTGCCCCTGGAAGGGCAGAGGGGTGGGTGACCACATGCAAGGAGGGGTGTCTGATCTGCGTAGGCCCACACCTAAGTCCGAGCAGAGCTAAGAGTCGCAGTGCGGATCACATGCATGCTACCAGGAGCACTAATTCTGAAGACAGACTCGTTTCTTCTGGGAATTATGGCGGTTTATGTTACGCAGCATGAGGTTACAACAGGGCCCTACGGATGTAAAACTATGTGTAGAAATAATGTGATGATGGAAACAACTGTGCCAGTGAGTTAGCATCCTACGTCAACGTGTCCCGGGATGGTTTCACCACCTCTTTATGTGAAAGTTCAGCACATCGGTCCACACAGTGTTTCTCAACATTTAATTGCATATCCAGTCCCTTGCCTCCACCACTTTAACGAACACGCAGGCCTTCGGCCCCGCAGGCCTTCGGCCCTTCCCCCTTAGCCCCCGCCCTGCCCAGGGCACGCCTGCGCCTTCGGGCGCCAAACATGACTCGTCTGCCACACTCCTGAAGGCCACATTTTTACAGAGTTTATCTCCCAGTTTTTAATGAAAATTAATACATTTAAAAATAACACTTATTTTGTCTCTTTCTCAAACATAAAATCATATTTATTACTTATTTCAGACTATGCAAGGTTCTTCAAAGGAGGCATTCCCCCACCCCACGCTCATCTCCCTTGCCAAGTGTTGGGCTGGACTCCCCTTTTGTACAGGTTGAGGAGCAGATTCACAGACCTGCTCAGATCCCAGAGCTAGTCAGTGGTGGCGCGAGCACAAGGCTCACCTCTCTGAGGCTGGGGCTCTGTCTTCCCACGGAATCTTCCACATTTATACATAACTCAATGCACAGGGCATGCCAGGGTGCTGCCTGAGACACACTGTGTGATGCTTCAGCGTGTCCAGCACACAGAATTTTAGCGGGACATTTACCTCTGCTTATGTCTAGCTCATTTTACCTTAGCGGTAATGTAGAGAAAGCCTGATTCTGGGATCTTCTTTTTCCACTCTGCCTTCTATCCGCACTAAAAAGGGGAAACCCCATTAGAGGGATAGATGGGGTAGAATGAGAGCTACTGTGCTCCACTCCAGCCTTTTCTTAGGAGGGCACAGGCCTTATAATTGAGCAAATACATTTTGAACTTACTTCGTATAAATTCTATTCAAATCTATTCAAAACCATTCTTCAGCTGTCTTTTCATCCTGGAGTCTATGGTAACATATTCCATATGTGCCAAGAATAATTGAAAAACCCTCAGTCCACCTGGGTACTTTCCTTCCCTAACTCAGTTGGCAATCCATCTTGAACAAGAGACTAAAGTACCTCTGCTATTTTTGTTCATATTGCAGATGTGTCTGTTCTTTACATCTCAGTATAATTTCCTTGTGAAGGCAGGAGAAATGAGCAGGGTTATACTCCAAGTACCGTTACAAAGTGTCAAAGCTCACTCTCTACCAATAGTCTTTAGAGGAGAGGATTGAACACGTGTTTTATGAGTTGCTGTAGTTGTTTCTGGAAATCCCATAACCTTGTAGTTTTATTGTTGGTCATTATGATGCATAGGTGTCATTAGTGAAAGATTAAAAATAAATCAGAAGCAACTGGCCTTTTTCCTTGTCATCACGGACAACATACATCTGGCAATTTTGAATTGAAATACCTTTGACTATCTAAGATAGCCTCTTATATATTCTTAGAAAAACAAGCAAAGGAGTTTGGGAGATGCTTTTTATGTGCTGCCAGCATTCCAGGAACTACACAGAAGACTGTTATCTAGTGTGACAACTTGTTGTGGCAATGTGCTCCAGGTCTGCCATTCTGTGGGAATCTGATCACTGGAATTTGGGCCTCAATTAGGGCCCGAAGTTTCAGATTCTGTTAGTTGCAAAGAAGAATAACTGGTTGGGTGATTCTGACCTCTTTGCTATAAGGTAAAAAAAAGTGATCATGGAAAGGAAAGGTTTTTAAAAATATGGCCTTCTAGGACATGGATTAGTTTGAGATTTATTCAAGGAATAACAGACTATAATCTGATACATATTCAAACCACATGGACATGCACTATTTTGTTTTTCTTACTGATTTGTTATAGGTATTTGTTTATGAAAAAGCTTTAATTTTGTTTTCCTTTGGAGTGGGCCTGTTGAAACTAGTGAATTTGGTAAAGATTATATGAAGATTAGATAAAAGAGCTTTTTGTGCTTATTGTCTCCAAATTGGGACTGGTCATTTCTGGTCATGAGGAAACAACATTGTTCTAATAACTGTTTAGAGTTATTATTTTTGGCTTATTATTCTCTGATGAGGAAACAGAAACCTGACATTTTGCTGGATTCCCAGGACCTATGTGCGTGAAGACAAGGATTATCAACTTTCCCCAGAGAGTTGCCTGTAAGGGAACGAGGGCCATCTGGGACTGGCCGTGTTTGTGGGGGCATGAAAGAAGAGCTATAAAGAGGGAATGGCAGCTAACTTGCTTCCTTTTTTTGCAGCCCGAGGGATGAAATAAGTGAAAGAGATAAACTGAGATACAGGGGAAGAGAAAAAAAATTTAAATACAGTGAAAAGTTTTCCCCTAGGTCAAGAAAGACTCAAATTCAAGGCTTAAAATGAGGAAAAAGCGCAGGCTTCTGGATGTGACTGAGGCCTTGGGACAATTTGTAGAATTGGTCCTGGGGGACACTGAGGAGAAAAGCTTGCTAAAGCCCTGAGCACCTTAGAAAGAAAGACTTTTCTCTGCTTGTGTTAGAGGGCTAGAGAGCTGGTAATCCAGTGTGCACACAGAGTCAGATGTAATCGGGAGTCACACGAGCCAAAAAAGCAACACATACAATCAAAAGGCAATAGTAGACGCTCTTTTTTTTCTTCACCAACTTAATGCATTGATGTATTATTATATGTACCAAGTGCTACTTAGAATTCTAAGTTATCCTTGCCTTTGAGCAGTTTACAATCTAGGGAAAATAGATCTTAAACAAAATACTTTAAAACAAGACAATAAAACCCCCTCTAAATCTTTATGATTACAGTGCATTCACATTTGTTACCCCATTTAAGCATTTATCTATGTTATACAGTAATATATCAATTTACTTATCAAACATATCCCAGCTATGTGAATTATAAAGCACGTTACAATGATCCCCTGAGAATCCACACCTCAGTCTAGAACTGGAATACTACCAATGACTTAAATCAACTAATATGCCCCTCTCCTAACTCAGCCTCACCTCCCTCCACTGTGCTAAGTTTTTAGTTTTATTCTCTTGCCTTTAAAAATATACAGATTTTAAATTTCACATTTATGTGTGCCTGAATAAGCTATCATTTAGTTCTCTATTTGATCGCTATAAACATATTGAACTCTATGTAGTTTTCTGAAACTTGCCTCTTCCTCCCTGCAGGATTATTTTACAAACATCTAGTGTTGTGGGTTGAGATGCTTAATTTAGTTTATATCTGTGTAATATGCCTTTATGTTGTTATAATTCAGTGTAGAGATGGGGACAAAAATAGGTTTATAGTTGTGAGTGCATGAAACAGTTTATTCTTGTATTATTTATTAATTATTATATTATTTTCTATACAAACAACTGTAAAACTATTTTGTCCAACCCTGTATTTATCCATTCTCTTATCAGTAGATATTTGGATTATTTCTAGGTTTTTGGGGTTTTTTTTTGCTATTATGGACATTAATGCAATGCCTATTCTTGTACACATTTCTTGGAGGGCAAATTCAAGATTGTTTCTGAGGATGTATATGTAGAAGTGAGATTATTTTTAGAGTATGTGAATGTGAACTTTAAGATACAATGCCAAAGTGTTTTCTAAACCTCTGTACCCGTCATCCTGATATCCAGACCGTGGAGGACGCCTGTTGCTCCTAAGCAACTCTGACACGTGGTGCGTTACACTTTTCAATTAGGGCCATTCTAGAGGGCATCAAATGGTACATCATTGTGATTTTATTTTATTTTTTGAAACTTTTTAATTGAATTTATTGGGGTGACATTGGTTCATACAATTATATAGATTTCAGGTGTACAATTCTATAAACATCATCTGCATTTGGTACTATGTGTTCACCGCCCCAAGTTGAGTCTCCTTCCATCACTATTTATCCCCCTTTACCTCTTCTACCTCCCCTGACCCCCATTTTCTCTGGTAATCACCACAGTGTTGTCTGTGTCTAATGCATCATTGTGGTTTTAATTGTGCTTTCTTTATACCGTGTTCTAATAAACAACACTTCTAGATTTTAACATATTCAATATACCCCTCGTTTCTTATGTAATCAGTGTTTTTTCTGTATTGTTTATTTCTTCTTTACTATACTACTTCAAGTTCATATATTTACCTATTTGCTTTTATCTAAAATATTTCAAGTTTTCTTTCATATTTAAATCAGTAATCCATCTACAATTGTGTGTGTATGCGGGAGAGTTAGAGAGACAGTGAGAGAGAGAGAGAGATGGATTTAATTATATACTTTTACGTACAGATAGCCAACTTCGCAGGTATCGGCTTCTTTTCCCTCAAGACTCCTCTAACCTATTTTGAATTTCCATCCACGTGGGTTTTTCTGGACTTTCTCTCTTCTGCTCCATTAGTTAATCTGTCTATTTTTCATGAATACCACATTGCATTGTCAGTATATTTACAACTTTTGACATTTGGATGAGCTAGTCCTCCCACCTTGCACTACTTCTTCAGTAATGTCTTGGCTGTACTTTGCCCACTGCTCTTCCATACACATTTTCGAACTGGCTGGCCACACTGCTTGAAACAAGTCCCTGTTGGAACTTTGATTTTAATTGGCCTATGGACCAATGTTGTGAGCACTGATATCTTTAAAATATCGAGGCTTTTCATTTGTGAATACGATATATTCCAAATATTCTTCAATGCCTTTTAATAAAATTTTAGACTCTTCTGCATAAGGTATAAACATGCAAAGATATGACACACACAGATTTCTTTTTATCTTGTAGTTCTTGTTGTGTTCCTAAGCGGTAAATTTAGACATTCACCTTCTCTACATTTTTGGTAGGTTGATTAGACCCTCATTATTTTAAATAGGGCCTGATTATTTTGTTGTATTTTTGGGTAGGCAATCATATGAACTGTGAAAAATCTGATTCTTAGCCTTGTTTGGCTTCTGCCATAAAGAAATGCCAATTGAAGTCCCATTGGTGCGGCTCTCCAATGTCAAGTTGAAGAGAGGCCGTGATAGTGTGACCTCGTTACAAATGCTGTTTGTGTATGCTTTTAAAAAGCAAAAATCACCATTTGTAGGTTAAGATGGTTCTAGTCTGTTCTTATTTAAAAAAAAAACCAAAAAAACAAATGGATGTTGGATTTTGCCAAATGCTTTTCTGCATCTCTTAAGATGATCATACATTTTTTTCTCCTTTAACCCATAAATGAAAATTTAAAATGACATATATAGCTTTTCTATTCCTGGGATTAACCCATTTTGGTTATGTTATCTTATCTGTATTACACTGTGAATTTTGTTTGCTGAATTTTGTTCAAGTTTTGGCACCAATGTTCATGAATGAGATTTATTCTTTCCTATTCTTTGTAAGAGTTTACAAGAGGTTGAAATGATTTTTTTCAAAGCTGAGTAGAATTTGCTTGTAAAATCATTTGGGTCTGGTGTTTTCTTTGCATGAGAATTTTAAAGACCTTTTTATTTTATTTTATTTTATTTTTTAAATTTTTACAAAAAATTTTTTTCAGTTACAATTGTCTGCATTTTCTCCCCATCCCTCCACCCCATCCCAGCCAATCCCACCTCCGTCCCCCACTTCTACCCTCCTCCTTGATTTTGTCCTGTGTCCTTTATAGTAGTTCCTGTAGACCCCTCTCCCCACTCTCCCCTCCCCACTCCCCTCTGGCTATTGTTACATTGTTCTTAATTTCAATGTCTTTGGTTATATTTTGTTTGCTTTTTTCTTTTGTTGATTATGTTCCAATTAAAGGTGAGATCATATGGTATTTGTCCCTGACCGCTTGGCTTATTTCACTTAGCATAATGCTCTCCAGTTCCCTTTTATTTTTAAAAGTGCTATAGGATTTTATTTTTTCTTGGTTAAGTTTAGTTGTATTTTCCTAGTAATTTTTCTATTTCTTTTAATTTTTCAAGTTTATTGACCTAAAGTTTACATTGCATTCTCTCTTTCAGCTTCTCTTCTTTTACAATATAAGCTTTTAACACTTAACATTCCCTTACAAATTTGCCTGTACCGTTTCATCTCATATGTTTAAATGCACACTATTATTTTACTATCATTTGGTCATTGTTTTTAAAATTTCAATTATGAGTGTTGATTTATCTCTTGGATTATTAATGTAAATATGTTCTAATTTCCATGGGAAATTAGAATTCCTATTATTAAAATGTAACCTAATTAACTTAATTGCATTGTGGTTTGAGTATGTATGTGGTTTCTGTGATAGCAATTTTGTGAAATTTGTTGAGACATATGTCATGGTTACAGTATCAATTTTCAAAATGATTCATGTGTGATTGAAAACAACATATATGTTCTAACCATTGTGTACGATAGTTTTGGATACGCATCAGATTAAGCTTGACAATTGTGTTGCTTAAGTTATCTAGTTATCTATTTAACATTTTACTTGGATTTTCAATATTCAAGAGACCTTGTAGGCTTCCACCAAAATTGTAGATTTTTTCAAAATTCATATCTAGTTATGTTGATGTTTCCTTGATACATTTTAAGTCTACTTTTGTATAATTGACTTTATTGTATATAGTAAATAAAATTACTGTATCTTTAAAATGAATTGAAACTTTTATCATTATTACTGATATTTTTTTGGTGATTTTAATGTTTTATTGTCTTAAATGTCTTTATTTCATTTGTATTTAACTTTTATCTTTTCCTTTTCCTTTCAAACTGTCCAAATCCTTATGCTTTATGTATCTTTTGAAAAAGCATTTGGCTAGAGTTATTTTTCATACAATAAACTTTTAATTGATTATAAAAGTCCATTTATGTTTATGGTGGTTATTGATATAGTTGGATTTTGTTTTACCATTTTAACACTTTTTAATTTTATTTATCCTATTTTAAATATGTTTTCTTGTAGTTGGATATTGGTCAACTTTTAATTTGTATCTTATTTTGTTCTCTAAAACTTAGTTACCTTATTTCTATTCCTTTAGTGACTGTCCTTAAAATTTTACCATTTATTTTTAGCATGGAAAATTTACATTAAAAACTTTAAAGCAAAAAAAGTTTTAATTCAATCTCCACTTTCTTGAAATGTGCAAGGAACTTTGACCTTTTTAGTTCTGATCACCACACTTCTGACTTACACTCAGTCATAGCAGCTGACTTTTCTTATAGTCTGTGGTTGGATCTCATTGGTTGATTTTAATAGGTGGGAACTCCATGGGCCTAAATAAGGGATCGGAGAAAACTTTTGCCAAAGAGGTGTTGCTTCTGCCAGCAGCTAGGAGACCCACTGTCCAACTCGAGGGTCCTTTCCTGGCTTGGGAATTCCGGGCCCCCCTGCCCATCCTGGGCTGGCTCAAGATTCTATTTCCCAGTGGCAGCGTTGACATCGGTCCTCAGGCCACCCTGCTCGACCTGTCTGCTCACTTCTCAGGTTCCTGCCAAGGTTCCAGCTCATGTCCTTGTTGTGTTTCCAGAAGAGCCCGTGACTGGTGATCTTCCCCATGCCTGTGACACCAGTGGAGTCTGAGACCGTCTGTCCTTCCCCGGCATTAGGTGAACTGAAAAAGGGTGTTACTTTTGGGCGAGACTGCTGTAAGGGGAAGCCTCCCTTCAATGATCTTAATAGTTCAGTGAAGCTGGCATTATTTTCACTCATTTACGTTAAAGAAATATTGATGCAGAAAAGCTAACTTGCACAAGATACAACAGCAATTTAAGAGACTGAACACTGGGTTTTATTTTTTTTAATTTCAATTCCATACTCTTTTTTTAACCTTAAAACTATTATTAAAACATGCAAAACAGTGGCACAAAGCAGTAATACACGAATGCTGATGGGAGGCAGAAAAAGGATGTGGTCAGGTTTCTGTTCTTGTGGGAGCAATTACTGTTATTCGGGAACATGGTAGAACTCAGTTACAAGTGTACCACCAATCATATATTCTTTAGTCCCTACCCTTGCCTCCTACCAGTTCCCATGAGTCAGACCATCCCCATCGGCTTTGCTACCATTCGTCCGTCTCCTTTGTGACAGACTTCAGGACAATCATTTTCCACGCTTGTCTCATTGTCATTCCCCTGCTACAGACAGATGACTGAAACTCACAGGTCGATGACTTTCACAGTGTCACAGTCTAACGTGTGGTGGCACCTGGGAGTCGAACTGCATCTTCTCAGTCTCCAGAGTCCATTCCCTTAAACATTCTTTTTGTCTTTCATACATTTGTTAAAAAGATTTATTTATTTATTTATTTTTAGAGAGAGGGGAAGGGAGGAAGAGAGGGAGGGAAACATCAGTGGGTAGTTGCCTCTTGTGCAGTCCCCACTGGGAACCTGTCCTGCAGCGCAGGCATGGGCCCCGACTGGGAATCCAACCGGCGACCCTTTGGTTCACAGCCCGCGCTCCATCCACTGAGCCAACCAGCCAGGGCTGTCTTTTATAGAGTTTGTACAGCAGCATAATTTTCTAGGAGTGAGAAAGAACTGGACAGTGATTATAGTTAGAACAGCAGTACTGCTCTTTAGCTTTTCATAGGCCCACTTTTAACACATGGGTCAAAGGGCAAAGTCCCTCTCTTTCCCTTTTTGTAAATAAAAAATAGTCCTGGAAGTTCTGAAGTCTTCTTCTATATTTTAAATAAGACCTTAAAAGCTGAGATCAATACTGCTTTTCTAAAAAAAAAAAAAATCCTATGTATCCTATAAAATTGGGCTTTTACATTAATGCCTGCTAACTTGCACTGTGGCCAGAACAGTAGGCTTTGGAGCCCTGACCCACTGAGCCCTGAGTAATAGCTCTGATGCTTGATTGCTCTGTGACTGGGAAGTATTTAACTTATTTGTCAAGGCTTCAGTTTTTTCCTCCACCTATCTGTAGCTAACCTGTGCTTCCTGTGGTGATTAAATGAGACAATGCATATAAAGAGCTGTGGTCTGGGGCAGGTACAAGTTAACACTCACACGGTGGAAATCATAGTTATTTGCAAAGGTAAATTATAAATAGGTTGTGTAATTTTCCATATCCTAAAAGTTTTATTGAAATTTATGTTTGTATGGTAAATTTGCAACCAGAAATGATCGGAAGATCCTATTGAACTATGTAACCTATGCAATTTGACATGATTTTGACCTAATAGTTGTTAAAATTGCGTGTCAAGAGAAGTGTGATATTACTTTGCTGAGGTCTGTACAGATACACAAATGGTCCAGCTCTTGAGTTTTCTGAGGGAAAGCATACATTGTGATGAGAAATAAATAACATAAGTAACTCCTGTTTCTATCATCTGGGATAATGGCACAATAACTCAGCACTTTAGAAAAACATCCGGTCAGGAGAGCTTATTTTGTATAAAAAATAGCGATTTTTCTGAAGTTTATCTAAAGCACTGTCTAACAATAAATCCACTTGTGTTCAGCCACCCATTCAACCTCCTTTTTCCCTCAGTGAGCAAAGTTACTTCCTCTTGTGGAAGAATTTAACAAACCATTGGAAGAAAATAATCCTTTGATACTGCTGAAAAAGAGAAAAGCACATTTGTCTTATCTGACTACATAACTTGAAAGCAGTTCTGAAAAAAGTAATTTATTGCCCAATGGACTTTTATTTTTATTGTATTATTTGAGCATAATGTGCTAGGTGGCCATTCTAACAGCCATTTAAAATGAAGAATGCCTTTCAGCGAAGCCCTGGAATGTTCCCTGGCAGATACCCCTTGTACTCCTACCCTCCTACCCCACCCTGAAGTCACTCCTGACCTCACCGGGTGACATCAGCCTGGGGCCCTTCCCCAGAAGGAGGTCTTGGGGCCAGGAGGCAAGCATGGGGCTCTCTCACTCTGGGGACCACAAAAATCCCAAACGTTTCTTCGCTGACACCCTTTAAAAGACTGAGGCCTGTGGAAAACCTACGCACGGGAAGTCTGTTTCTATTTCAGTTGTGTATCAGTTAAGATGGAAAATTTTTAAAGTCCACACAGATGGTAAATAAATTTCTGCTACATGAGGCAGTTCCTGGAATAAAGCAATTTTCTCAAATAACAAGTGCCAACTTATTTTTTCAGTGGGGCTTATTTTTAACTTTCCCAGGGAATGGTTGAGAAGCTGGGAGCACTGTCTGTCCCTTTAAAAATCTGCATTTCCTTCAAGGAGAAACTAACACTCTTCTCACTACAGACATACGTGTATGTTTACATCCGCGTCAATGAATGAAGGGAGTGGTTGTTCATTTTCTTGGGGGAGGGGAATGAGTAAGGGACTGAGAAGATGGAAATTTTGCAGAAATATTTATGTTTTCATTCAATGTTTAGTTTTCTATAACTTACTCTAAACATTATGAAATTAACCCATATCCTTGCTTAGGAATTCATTATATATCTTGAATGAATGACCATTAGTCTTTGGAATTTCTTTACACACTGTTAGACTTGGCCTGCGTCCCTAGAAGTCTTCAGCATTAGTCTCTTAATACATAGTTGCAACCCCCTAATGGTTTGCTAGGTCATGCTTCCTGGGGAGAACCATCCCTGGGCTGCAATTGGCAGGGAATACTGGTGTCTAGGACAAAACCGGGCCATTTGCTGAATCAGGGGGATGCTAACATTTCTAGTAGTAGAGAATCCCTATTCACAAGAAACACAACAATTGACTATTAAATAACCAAATTGTGTTATAACATACTGATGGTCCTAATGAGGCTATTTTAGCAGAGTACTCTGTACAAAGCCCTCAGAAGTGTCTTAACTCTTTTTTTGTACAATATGTTGCTTAGCACTACAGAGGGTCAATCAATCTATCGATAAGTATCTAATGAGTGCCTAAATGCTAGTCGCTGCAGCGGTCAGGAGAAAAGAAAAGCCTGTCTTTGCCTTAAAGACGGTGCAGTTGAAGAGACCAGTGTGAAGTCGAGGACCAGCAAAAGCCAGACTACGTGATGCGACCTGTCAGGGCTGGAGGGTGATACGCGACCCGATGCGTCAGAGAGATACTTCTGTGGATTGAATATGTGTGTCACCCCCGACGTGATGGTGTTAGGGGGTGTGGCCTTTGGATTTAGATGAGATCATGCGGGCAGAGTGCCCATGATGGGGTTAGCAACCTTATAAGAAAAGGAAGAGAAAGCAGAGTTTCCCCCTCCTCCTGTGTAAGGACTCAACAAGAAGGTGGCCCTCAGTGAGCCAGGAAGGGAGCCTTCCCCGAGCCTGACCATGCTGGCACCTGCTCTCAGACTTCTAGCCTCTGGCACGGATCGAAAACAAATGTCCTTCGTGTAACCCTCAGTCCATGGCATTTTGTTACAGCAGCCTGAGCAGACTAGGACATCCACCCAATGCTCAGGTGGGATCGACAAGTAAACCACCCACGTGGAACAGGAAACAGATTTTCCAAAGAGAAATTCTGAAGTCCTTTTTTTAAATTGACATGTAATGTTACAAATTTTCAGTTGCAGTAACAACTTTGTGTGTGTGACAAACTCTAATGCTTGAGAGTAAACACTGATAAATAAACAACAATCATTATGATGAGACATAAACAATTAATTTACTAACAAGTATGTTAGAATTAGGGAGGTGTGGAGCTGGGAGAAATAGAAAGATTTCCTATTTCAATACGCACTCTTGAATGATGGGGGGAGAAGCCTTTGTAGAGACAGACTTGTTCTAGGTCACAGGTGTCACAGAGCTGGGATAAGAACCACACTCTTCCCGAGCTAACTCTGCACCCTCTCCATTATAACAAAAGAAACAGTGACAGGTTCGTCATGACTGTTGTGTAGCATGTATATAAAATTTGTCAGCTGGGTTTATTTAGAGTAAAATGCCTCAGAGGTTGATTCCCCCAAATTGTTTGGCTTGGTTTTCTTTTACTTGGTCATTAAGTTTCTTGTGATTTTACACCAAATTAAAGTGCAGGTGTTGACAGCCGAATGGGAACGTATTTGGGTATTGACATAATTATAATGGCATTTTTTTGACAAAGAAGACGAAACTATCATATTAATTTTAAAAAGTAGTAAATTTCTAAGTATTTGTAGCTGGTTTTTCTTTTTGACTTAAACATGTTGGATCAGGGTTGAATTTCTTTAAAATAGCCTCTTTAAAAAAGAGTCTACCTATAATACAGTACAATATCTTAATAATTAAAGTTTGTTTCTGAAAATCTTTACTCTGAAGAAAACACTGATTTTCAATTTTGGTTCAAAAGGACTTTAGTTTTCTGAATTTGAGGAGCCAGCATAAGAACATCTTTCCTATCAGGCCTTTGGCTAAAAAAATAGTGGCTAACATAATGAATTTCCTGTTATTTTTAGCATGCACCCAGAGGCCATAGAGATTTTTGGACTTAATGAATTAAAGAGAGAAAGTGAATAAAAGACTCTATTATGAATAGTAACCATAGAAAATAAAAATTATAAACAGTAGTAGTTTCACAAAAAAAAAAAGAGCCGTAACCACAGAATCTCCTCCAGAGATGGGGAGACTCCATGTGGTATTTCAACTTGGAGGTAGACTGGGGAAATACCAGCGCTGAGCTGCTACCCAGATCTTTGGAAGGAGGTGCTGTGGATTGAAGCCAGTGATTGGCTAGTGTTGGGTATGTGGCACCAAGAACTGAATTTGTGAAGTGAAACAGGTCATCTTGGAAAACTAATTAGAGTTAAATGGAATTATGTAGACTCTAAAAAGAAAATGAACCTGAACTCTCATCATTTCCTTCAATTTGGTATTTTCTATAGTTCCCACATGCAAGGGTGATCATTTCATAACCAGTTCTCCACTGAACTCTGATTGAGTGGTGTAGAAATGTCTATAAAATAGACAGTTCTCATTATATTGACCATCTCCCAAGATATGGCGAGTGGGTAAGTTGTCTCTTAAAGCAAGTAGAAGCTGTAGGAGTGAATTGTGGTGGGGGAAATGTATCCACTCAAAAGTAATAAGCATCTTATCCTTTTGAACTTTAACTAGAATAAAAAAGAACTTATTATAATAATGTTTCAGGAACCTAATTAGTACCATTTCTTGCTTTGGGAATGTGAGCTTTTCCATGACTTTCTGTGAAGATCCAGCATTAAGAGCTTTATTTTTCATGATGCTTTTAAAGCATTATACCAGTTATGAAAAGTTTTCAAAAGATTTCATTGAGGTTCTCAAAATATTAAGAATATTAAAAACATAAGCAAATATACCCTAATAATTTCAACAGAATTTTCTTACGCCTGTAAGAAGCTTACATTTAGAAGAGGAGACAAGGCACTTTTTCGTTTTTCTGTGCGCACTGACACTGCAGTGCTTTTCAGTGGGGCTCGTGCACGAGCACCCCGTGTAGCCTGTTCTAAGTGGGGTGTCAGAGAGTGATGGGGGGCCTGAGCAGGCAGGATGTGGAGGCAACGGCATAAACCGAGTGTCCAGGCAAACCGTCATGAATGGTTACCACGCTGATACCACAAATGTTATCAGCGTGAGTGTACCACGCTGTACCACAAATGTTGGTTATGAATGTTTCTGCTTCAAGGTGTTTGAGTTTCTTGAGGAGAATGACAGTAACTTATTCATCTTTGATGATCTGGCAATGAACCTAATGCTCAAAGGTTAGATGGTTAAAAAAGCTAAATGAATGAATTAATGATTGAGTGAATTAACATAAATATATGTTTATGCAAATGGTTATAATTTTATTGTAGGATATACTCCTTTGTGCATGTGAAGTCAAGGAAGGTGAAAGCAGCAGAGTGAAGGACATGAGAAAACAACATAGTGAGTGAATTTCTTCCCTTCTTTCAGACACATAGCAAGGGATTTTGTGCTCTCTTCCTATGTCAATCTCCCTGAATGGAGACAGTTTTGTAGTCAGTTGTTGGGGAGTACAGACTCACTCATTCATGCATCTGTGAGCCTGCCCATCCATCCATCCATCCATCCATCCATCCATTCATCTATCCATCCTCCTCTAGACAACTTCCTGTTTCTCACTATTACAGGTTGATTCCTGAGACTAGACAGGGGAAGTACACAGCCTCTGTTCTCAATGTGTATAAAGGACCACCAAATTCTGGCATTTATTAGGTTTGTCCTCAAACACATTAAAAAATTATTAACTTTCACTCATTTTACTTTTATTCTCAGTGAAGACTTTTTCAGGGAGAGAGGAAGGAATATGTGGCTTTGGGAACTTGAATGAGTTTAGACAGTTAAATGGTTAATGCTGGAATGAGGCAAGTAGGCATACAGAGTGACTACTGAGAGACTCTAAGAGCGCATAGTGGCCAAAGAGTATGACTTCCCAGTGCATTTCTACAGGACTTGTTAGAGGAGTGGGAGTAAGCTCAGCATTGTAACAAGGACTCAATATAGAGGACTTTAAAATACAAGCTGGGGGAGATGATCCTCACCTGAAAAAGCCAGGAGATTGGGTTAGCTTTTTTATGAAGGGAAGTGCTGGATGATGAAGTTTCCATGTGAAGGTTAAATCAATTTATACTGTGTATCCTGAGTCAAAATAAGAGAAAAAAATGGAACCAGAGAGATAGCAAGGCATTTATCAGTTCTTCCTCATGTCCAGCTGAGCATGCGGAGAGGGTGCATATGTGAGAAGTGGAGACACACAGATAATGTAGCCCCACAAGAATCACAGAGAAATCGCACACTAGTCACCTATTCTAATCACATTTCTTTAGTCATAAGCTGAGAAGGTCAACTAAAATCGCTAAATCTTTAAGAAAAATCAATAGCAGGGAACCAGGCTGCTGCACAAAAATATAATACCAACAACATGTTAAAAGCCTCCAAACATCACATTGAATTACCACTGTAATTAGTATTCTCAGAGGAATACTAGAGAATTGCATCTGTAAAACATGAAGGTATTACTAGCAAAGTTACAAGCAGAGAACATACGCCACGTTTTTCACCTTTGCTCTGGTTACAGGTAAAAACTCTCAGCTCCAATCTATACCCAATCCCTCCGGGACACTGGATTCCCTTCTCTCATCAGTTCAAAGGAAAAAAGGTACCTTTTACATGTATTTTTATTACAGTTTCCAAAGAACTGGGAGGTAGAATTAAAGATGAGAAAGTATAGCATGAAGTCATTAAGAGATTTCCTTGGAACAAGAAGACAGTAAAAAGAGTGACTTTATGCACACCAAGATAATGCTCCAAATGCAGTGCTTGTGTCCACTCAACTGTCCATCCTACAGAAATGTAGTAAGTGCACCCTGTATGCCCGGCACATGCGAGGCATCGAAAGGACAATGGCAAGTAAAGGATGATATGCTACTTCCTGCCATCGAGAAGTTCAGTTGGAGTGTAGGTATGTGCACTAGTCTTGTGAAGCTGCGATAACAAATTACATACTACAAACTTAGTGCCTTAAATGAAAGAATTTTTTTTTTTTTCTTACAGCACCTGGGCCAGAGATTAAAGTGAGTTGGCGGGGCCACGTTGTCTCGGAAGGCTCCAGGGGAGGATTCGGTCTTGTCTTGTCTTTTCCAGCGCTGGTGACTTCGGGTGTTCCCGGGCTGGTGGCTGCATCACTCTGATGTTGGCCTTCATCTTCACGTAGCTTTCTCCTTTGTGTCTGTGTCTTCTCCTCTCTTCTCAAAGGACACTGAGCATTGGATTTAGGGCCCACCCACACAATCCAGGATAATTTTATGTTGAGATCCTTAACTTAATTTCATCTGCAAAGACCCTTCTTCTGAATGGTCATGTTCACAGATTCCAGGGCTTAAGACATGCACATACTTTTTTTTGTGGGGGGGAGGTACTATTTTGCCACTGCAGTATGGATACATAAAGAGGCCATTCCAACAGAGCGTGGCACCATGCCAGGGTTAATACAGGGGCTTAAAGTATGCACAGAGAGCATCTGGAGGAAGACCGCAATTCAGCCTGAGGGGCTCAGGGGAGACTTTTCGGGTGCAGTGACATGTACAATGAAACCGGAAGAATGGCAAGAGCGGAAAGGTAGTCTGGGGAGAGCTTTCTGGGTGCGAGAGAATGATGAGTGACTCAGAGAAATTAATGCGGCTGCCAAATGTGATCAGGAGATGTACAAACACAGCACTCCGCAGGTACACCGGGCCCAGATTGTGACTGTCCTTGAAAACCTTGTCCAGCAGATTGGTGTTTAAAGCTGTGGAGGGCAGACAGACAAATCCGTATTGTATAAGGATAATTTGCGCTGCAGTGCGAAGAACAGATCGGTGGGGATTAGGACTGACCCCAAAGGAACTGTAAGGGTGCTGCTGCAGTAATTCAAGATGTAATAAGAGATGGTGGAGGGATACATTTAGGGGGTTGAGAGCAGAAATACGGAGGATGTAGAATTATTATTTTCACAACAATCACTAGTGACTGCTAAACTCACAGGTATATTTCTCATTGTTTCTAATGTTTTATCTGAACTTTCTAGAACTATGATTACCCACAAGTATACAGAGACATGCAACAACACAAATCTAACAGCAGTTTTCAATAAACATTTTAAATTTGTGAAACACGACGTCTGCATGGGTTGATTGCCTTTAGTTCTTAGCGCTACGGATGCACTTTAATTTGCATTGCTTCAGAGGAAATCTGGCTTATTTAAACTCCTTCCCAAGTGCAAGGATGGGGCTGGACATTTGGGTGGTAGATATTGCCTATGACTCACTTTTAATTCTATGTACCTGTATAGGTCCTTTGGTTTCAAACAGTTTCACTAGAAGACGATTGGAATGCAGAAGGGCCTTACCAGAGTGATAAGGGAATTCTGTGCAGAAAGAGCTAAGACAACAGCAGTGGGAGGAGGTAAATATGTCACTTTGAACACAAGCAGTACATCCAAGAGAACGAACAGTAGTGCACGTCGGGCTCTCACCTGCGTGCCCACTGACCACCGCAGGGGGGCGGGGTGCCTAATGACCGGCACGCAGGAGAGGTTACCGGGCCTCTGCAAGTGGTCTGCAAAGTGACCTCAGGGGGGGAAATATTTGATGATTTGCTAATAATTCTTCCAGAATCAGGTTTTATTGTTAAATGGTTGCAATGGTAACAATTACTTGAAACACAGTCAAGTACAACTCCCCTGGATCTGAAATGTAGAACCACCACCACATAAATCCCTAGCGAGGCTGTTACTCACCTCGTTGGTATTTTAAGCACGACTTTGTGGCTGCTTTATGTTCCCTTCCAGCAACAGGGGTTCCTGGGTTCTATTAACACACTTCTACTATTTTTCTCCTTAGTAGAGACTTTTATTTTTCTTCCCTGAGTTTCCATATTGGGAAGGGAACCAATGTGGCCATTTTTACTATTCGCAATATTCTGTTTTAGTCTCTCAGGATAACCCATAGAGTTGAAGTGGCTTTTTAATGTAAGCTGGCAACAAATAGCATAGAGATGTCCCCTCTCTGAGCCTGCAGCAGTCAAGTTCTTACATAGCTTCCCACCCCTTAAGGGGCTTTGCTGTGATGCTCTGCGTGATAAGCGGAGCTCTGCCCTCTAACTTTAGGAAGGAATATTGGAAGCTCAACCATGGAGTGGTCAGTCATGGGCATCTCTCCCTACATTGATGTAGTGACCTATCTGCTGACAGCTCTTGAGTAAATTTGGTCCCCTTAACAATGAAAAGATTTGTGTAAGACCATTAGTCATTTAATTCCATAACCCATGGGCTTACTGTAAGCAAAACAATTATTGCTCATTTATTCTCTATCAAGAAAATAAATGATCTCTGTGGCCAGGGTGGGAAATGTAGGGTTATAATAACCATAAGATATTACATGTGAAAAATAGATTTATTTCCATTTTAAATTGCCCAGAATAAGTTGATGTATAACTTGGCGTGCTTTTTTGTTTCTAGTCTAGATAGAAGTTTAACTGTAAAAATTTAGTGATTTACATGATTACTAATAAGTGTAAAAGGAAAATTTGCCTGATGATTATACTGAAATTCAGGGGCTAGCTTCCTGTCTCCCCTTGCCTCCTTAATGATGGCTCACAGAATGGAACTTGTTTGAAATACTTTTCGGCTTGTTTAAAATGGTCATGTCTCAACCCAAACACTGTGGACATCTGAGAGAAAGCACTTTGTAACTTCTAAGTGGATTGAGATAATATATACGATAAAAATCTAGGCTGGTCATAGGGAAAGGTTACAGAATAATTGAATTACAAGCAAAGCATGCCTCAGGAAAGAGTAACTTTTTATTAAAAACTGGAAACCAGGGGAATCTAAGAAAAACAAACTTCATTTTAGACTCTCAGTTTTTAAAATTTTATGTTTTTGTCAGCATATACCTGAAATGGTAGTTAAATTCCCAAAGCTGTTTTTCTTTTCTGCACACAAAGTGGACAAATGTCTGAAATAGAAGGATAAAACATTTCCTTTCATCGTTCAAAAAAACCTTAATATTAGGTTTGTGTTACATTTCGCTGTTGGCCAATTCTTTCTGATTACTTTTAAATTATAGCTTTTCTATGATAATATGCAACTCAGCATCTTCTCTGTGGGGCAGCGACTTTGCATTGGTAACAGAACATACCACTGTTAACACTCTAAATTATAGCTCCTTGACCTTGTCAATACACACAGATTATTCCAGTTAAAGTGAAATGCAAGAATGTTTAAAGTCTCTTCCAGCTGGACCATTCCACGAACCTATGAGAGCAAACTCTCTGTGTCTTTGTAGGATGCTGCCTACAACAGCCTACAACGGAACAATGTCTTGCTTAGCGAGTAAGTGAACGTGTGATAGGGCATTAAACTTCGCATTACCATCTTACAGCAAAATGAAGACAGAATGCCAGGAGTGTTATTGAGGAACGAATTGAAAATTAATGTTCCATCCATACGACAGCAGATAATCCCATGGAAAGTAACTACTCTGCGCTCAAGAGCTCAGCAGTTTGTTTCTTAGGGGAGGCACTGGTCTGCTGTGTTTACTCAAATTCCACTTCCCTGCAGCTTTGGGGGTGGGTTGGGGGAGAGAAAATGGTCCATGGGCCATACAGGTGATGCTTACTGCAGCCACTGAGCCTGCCTCCAAATTCCTTTGGCACTTTGTTAGAAACACGTGGGAGCACAGCACCATCAGCCAACTTGCTCAGGTCCCTGCAGCGCGCAACCTCCCCTTAGTTCCTGCGTGTTTTTCACCCCCTCTACTGCAAGTCTCCATAAAGAGACTGACGTACCATGGGAAGCCCGATCCTGCATCTCAGATTGTGCTTGATTATTGCAATATGAACAATTAATTTATATCTGTATATAATTTATAGATGTATTAATTTATATATGTAGATTTAAAATTACATTAAGTTCTAATAGTTATCAAGGTTAGTGCAAATGAGTATTTTAAAATTTGTTATTTGTGCAACATTGCCCCAACTAGTGTGGAAGCTCCTTTCGGTAAGGATGCACACGTGATTTTATTTACATTCTGTACCACACATAGCCCCAAGTGTATGGGAAAGAGAAGGTACTTACTATTCATTTAGTTAATGAATGAATGTGGCAGGCTCTACTATGTAAGGATAATTAGATAGGAAAGGTGTCTATGTGGGGTGACTTACTTTCTAAATCCAGTCTTACATTTTGCTGGTTGCCCCACAATCAGGCACTGATTTAATGTGTCAAGTGCCATTTTAATATTTTATACATAACTTATCTAATTTTCCTAGTAACAGAGTGAAGCATCCCATTACCCAGATAAAAAACTGAGGCACAGCGAGAATACGCAACATGCAAGATTACAAAGCGGTGAGTGAGGGAAGCAGTTTGGTTTCTGAGTGCCCTGGCTTCATCACTTTGCTCTGTGTAGGAGGTGCGCAGGCTTACCATGGGCGGAGCCTCGCTCTGGAAATCAGCTAGATAGCTAGTGACCTTGGCTGGGTGTATATGCTGTGAGTGTAGATTTTGCTAGAATTGGACTTCTTTCCAGATACAGTTCTGCAATTCTGAAGTTATTTACCTGTTAAAGCTTCACCTCAGATTTGGGTTAAAAATGGATCATTTTAGTGGTTGTACTACATAGCTGTTTCATCACATTTTCTACCTCTTTTAATGTTCCTAACAGTCTTCTGATATGGGGACTCTTCTCTCAACTTTTCAGGGACCTGTAAGACTCAAGAATATTAAATGATGCCTCTCAATTTAGATTGTGCTCTTTCTCCTCAGCACGGCTTCATCTCTTGGTTAGAAAATCAAGCTCAGACAAAGCTACTCATTTCCTAGACTAAATTATGGTACTATTTTAATTTCTTTGAAACCTCTGGGTTAACTTTTAATGTATATAAAAAGCAGCAAATCCTTTTGAAGTTTCACTGGCTCAAAAAATAGAACGAAAAATTGAAGAGGTTCATTAATCACTAGTTTTATTCCTATGCCAATGTAGAGCCAGAACTGAAAAAAAAAAAAAGAATAAAAGTGTACTTTCCAATTTGCTTATGTTTCCTTTGAAAATTGTAAGGTTATCTCTCAAGTAGCACTATAATTGTCTCAAGAGTTAGAAAATTATCTGTGGAATAGAGATCTTGTTGGCAGCAGGGAAGTACTTTATTTCTAAGAACATGAGCCAGAAAACGAGCAGAGTCTGCTGGCAGCGTTGAGTCTAGTGCCCAGATAACAGAGAGAGGGCCCTGTTCTGTGGGGTTTGCTACTTATCCCAACTTTTGTGGATATTGGCATTTCTTTGAGGGCGGCAGCCAGAATCTATGGTGGTTTTGTTGGTATTAAAAGATTAATAAGTTGGTCCTAGTTTATAGTAACAGAAATCCATGAGGAAGAAACGAAACATTTCACTCTTACCCTAGCCTCTAATGTGCAATTGGCTCTGAAATACCTATTAATTATTTAAAATAACATCATAAAATGTATTAATTCTTGTTCCAATAAAAGCTGATGTTGGGTAAATGTGAACTTATTAATGATCTTGTTACTAATAATGTAAATTTGCAGTCTTGGGCCAAGTCACTGCTGGGCCAGAGGCCCATCACACTTCATAACTGCTTAAAAAAATAGCTGGAACGAGAAAAATTCAGATCTAATTGCTTCTATTTCATTCAGAGTGTATTTTTTCAGCCTTAAAGGCACCTGGCAACAAATCTCCCTCCTTTCTGTGGTTTTCACAATAGAATTTATAAAGAAATCTACTACCGTGTGATACTCTGTAAACAAAAGGCCCTCGGTCTCCTGCACGCACTGTCTTTCCATCTCCTGTTCTGTTGTTCTTGCCGCCTTCCCTCTACGCCACACCCAACTTCCTCAAAGTGACGCCAAGCAGAAAAGCTAGAGAATTTCTAAGTCAGCGGCCCTCGACACTTTTGATTTTGTACTCTGATTTACTTACAAACTGTAGCACATATGCTTTTGTAGTAATATACCGTGTATCTTTGTCGCATATACAAAATTATAGGATAAGTTAAAAATAAATGTAAATGCATACTCTAATATTTTCTTCATTTTCACTTACCCTGGCCCACTCCTCTCTGGAGACAACTGAGTACATTCTAAATAACTAATAGTTACGATTAATTAGTTATTTCGTGACAAAGGGGAGTAATAATCTTAAACTTGAAGGTTGTCTCGGAGACCCAATTTTACATAATTCTTTGCTCTCTCTTGTTTCCTCGGGCCCTGATTTAGCACAGAACTGGCAGGACGAACGGAGAGGAGGTTATGGTATAAAGGCTGGGATATTTGGTCACTGCTTTTGGTTGTATAACTTCATTTCTTCAATATCTTTATAACTTGAGCTCTTAACACCTTATATTGTCATCTGAAAATAAATCCTTTACCATGGCAGGGATATTTATTCATTCAAGTACCTATGGACAGGGTTCTAAGCATGGGGCTGGATGCTGTAGACAAAAATTTGAACAGGTACCCACACAAAACTACCCCCAGTGAGCTTATGTTTCAGTTAGCAATGGTGGGATCAGGTACATTTGTAGGAAACAAAATAGGAATAAGTCCTCCATGAATGAAGAAAGAATCAAGCAACTAACTTGGCTGAGGAAACTGGGAAAAATCCCCTCCACCCGCATGTGAAAACATTTCAGGATCTTCAAATATGAGCTTATCAGGTCTTCACCTGCAGCCAGGTGGAGCTACAGCCCAAGTGAGCAGAGTTCCTTACGTACAATGATAGTAATAATTTATCCCCACCTGCTCTGTAATCACTAGAGTCAAATTCATATTTTTGTCTCCTTGTCACACTTCTGTTGGTGATAACCGTGACTTGCACATGTTGAAATACAACCTGATTCCGGCCTGCCACAAATCCACTTTTTGTCAAGACTGGCATTGCTCATGGACATGGAGCACAGTGTGGTGATTGCAGGGGGATGGGGGTGGGCAAACGTGGAAGAGGGTATAAAAAATACAATAAAAATAAATTTAAAAAAAAAGAAAGAAAAAAAGTACCATACCACTGAAACAAACAAACCCAAAGGCTTGCATCGTTGTTTTTCCTTGCGGATGATTGGTGCTTCTCTTGGTATCCTATTTTGGCCTGGTCTTTTCTCTCTCTGTGGCCCTCTGCCACACCCCATCTCTACCTCTCTTTTTGTTTTCCTTCTTACTCCTCACTGCTGCCACTCCTTGTACCCCCTTCTTCTTCTTTCTTCCTCACTACTGTCGCCCACTCTCCTCAGTGCTAGCCTTATGTGTTGGCCAAACAGAAGCTTTACTTGGCAGCCCCAGCGGTGTTTCAGGAACTGTATGGTTCACAATGTAAGGAACTCTGCTCTCCGGCTCACAGTGGTGTACCAGGTACGCAGAACAGGGCCCGGATATTGAAAATGCTCAATATTTATGACTGATGGATTTCATCAGACACTGTATCTAGCTTTATCCTTTATCATATAATTAAATGTTTTTTCATTTCTAGTTGGTTTTAGGGGAATTATGCTTGTTATAAGGCAAAATATTTGAAATTCAAATACTAGCAAAGATGTTTTTTGACTTTCTAGTTATTTATAAGGCAAAAACCAGTTCGAATGCCATGAAGTAATTTGATGGTTTTCAGGGACCCAAGGGCACAAAATGAGCTACTCACAGAGCTACCAGTGTTACCCGGGACTCAAACACAACTAAAATGTGGCTGATGTGAACGGCATTATCCAATCACAGACCAACTTTCCACCTAGTGACACCTTTCCCTTGCCAACTCTAATTCTTGACCTAGGGAAACAAAGTTTAAAAACAATACAATTGACTCAACAGTATGTCTTTGTAATCAGGGTGACTTTAGGTAAGTCATACTGTTATTTTGAATCTATCTACAGAACTATACAGGGTGAGGCAAAAGTAGGCTTATAGTTGTTCACATGGAAAATAATATGATAATTAATATATAATAATCTAAGAATAAACTCTGCGCTTTGCATACTCCCAACTGTAAACCTACTTTTTCTTCACCCCGTATATACTTACTCTGCTTTCCATTCCTTCTATGTCAACTATTACCAGGCTTATTAACAAACTCTAATTTTTCCATTAATCCTGGCTGTCATTCAATATACCTTCTTGGGCCTTAACCGTCTTTTTGGTTTTTATTTTTTACATAAGTTTTTCCTTCCCTTTCATATTCTCCCAGCTGGCCTTCATTCTCGGTCCCTTCTGTATTTTGCATATTTTACTATGTTCTTTGTGTTACCCATTGGCCAATATTAACCTCCCCAGGCCACATGGCTCACAAACAGGTTTTTAGGAGATAGAAGGAACAAGAAAGTCATAGAAAAGAATGAGAAGGTCAGTTTAGATATAGGTGTGATTTTACCAGATTTATACATATTTTAAAAATAGGGTAAAACTAAAACACTTGATTTTTTGTCAATCATTGCTAATTAACATAATATTACATTACAGTATACATGTAGATACAGTACAATGTTTTGCTCCTGGGCAGTTTTCCACAAGAACAAGTGTAGCATTTGATAAACACCACTTTAACATATAAGAGTTCCTAACATGGAAAGGTATTCTGTAGCGTGAAATTAAAGCATCAGGTATTTATACAGAACATATACACAGCCTGTTTATCCCTTCCACAGTTCGGTATACTGGAGCATATTTATGCTAGGATATCGTTCATTAACCTGTTTACGTTATGAGTGATCTCATCCTTAACAATACAGTTGTGAGCAGACATCTGCTTGCCCAGAAGGCAGCCTCCATTTCTCAGCTCTTAGTGGTAGGTGTGGCCATGACACTACGTTGTAGCACTTGGAATGTGAAAGAAGAAGTGTGTGCCTTCTGGGTCCCGCCTTCACATAGAAGCCTTCCTGCATCCTTTCCCCTCCAGACTGACCTCAGTATGGGTTCCAGGTGGCAGAGCAGAAAGGGAAGAAAGGGGCCCGGAACTTGGAAAAACACAGAGCCAACACCTGGGTCCAGGTCTGCTTATATGCAACTATTATGTGTCTGTGAGAAACAGAGGTTGTATAAGCCACTTTTATGCTGGTTTTCTGTGCTGGTGGTCAAATCTGTAGTATAAATGTTAACATTCAGTTTCTTGTTTGAATTGTGAGGTTTTTGTTTAAATGTGCAATGAGGTGTCTTCTTAAAGTTCAGATCATTTCTGCATTATCTTTTGGAGTTTATTTTTCTTTGTAATATGGATTATGTTTTATGTGAGCAAATGAAAATATGTTCATACATTTATGTGACTATTATGGTTATTTAAAAATTTGGGAACTATTTAAATAGCCTCGAGAGAAGACGGAATTTTGGACTCTCTTTAATTAGTAAACCACCATCAAGAACAAATACACTAGTTTTCTAAAAAAAGTCTAACCTCAAGTCTTTCCCTACATATTTTCCATCTTCACATCTCATTTGGTTTAAAGAGACTGCTTCTTCGGCTGCCTCCCTCCTCCAGATTTCTTTGGAATTTGTGTCTGAGAATTGCTCTTAACCAGCTGCCTTAGCCCCAAGGCCCACCCACACCCTATAAGCACTGGTCCTATGCTACTCAACCTTCTGGCTGGCTGAGTTCTAATGTCTGCTCATAATCTACTCGGTTTTCCTTTGATTTTGGTGGCTTCACTTTAATGATATATTTCATCGTATCTAGGGAAATTATTAGCTTAAAAGGCTAATATTTATGTATACTACAAATGCAGTCCTCTTCAATCGAAACTCCTAATAAATATATGTATGGCTATCTTAGAGAGCCAGAAGTATCATTGGAAAACAACAAAAAATACATCATGCAGGACAATGAGTGTCTGCCAAGATTTATAGGTCTTAAGAAATAATACTTTATATCTAAAGAACAGTATCTCTAGGGTGTTATTTCAGAACAGTCTGAGGCTCACTCTTATAAGCTCTGTTTTTGTTTTTAGTTTTTTCAAGTTGTAGAATCTTGATTATGTCCTGATCAAAAAAAAAAAAACCCAAAACCCAAAAAACTCATGCTCATAAATTCAATGAGGGATTTGGTTCACTCACAGGACCATCAGATAAAGTTCTGTAACTAAAATTTGATTAGCTTATATTCTATTTCACCTTTCCAAGCTCTAATCTGAAAGCTGTCACCATAGCCGACAAATAGCTTAAGAGATACAGACAATTAAGCAAACTTTTTTCAGAATCTGGCACCTAATACTTTACACATGAAAACGTGGCTCATGTGTCTCTCTGCAAGACTTAGCTGGCTTAAACTATATGCACCGGCATTGCGAATTGAGTAGCAGATTGAAAATCTTATTCATATTTTGAACAACTTGATACATATTTGTTTCCACTTCCTAAAAGTACAAATATCATGATAACTGGATAAAAGGTGTTTTATGCCATGCAAAAAAATGCTTCAACTACTTTATCTAATATTATTTTGTTTTCATACTTCTGTTAATTATATGCATTTCACCCATAATTCTATGACCTTTTATAAAATTTATATCGGTTAAAAAGTAAAAAAAAAAACCCTGCTTCTACCCTTTTAATTCTGTTATCTTAAAGTAACTCCTGTGAACAATTGTGTGCCTATTTAGCTGAAATTTGGAATATTCTTACTGAGCCACATAGAGAGGTTTATATTCTGTGTCTCTCATTCTTTACCTCCATCTCTATCTCTATCTTTCTCTCTGTCCCTGCATCCCCACATTTTGTCACGTAAGGCGGGGATATGCTATACAGATTGGCCTGCCACTGCCATTTTCCAGATACACCGTACCACGAGCATCCTTCAGTTAGTGTATGGGGATCTCACTCCATCTTTTTAATGGTTGCATAGCATTCGAACTGCAGCGTGGTGTGTACATAAATGTTGTTATTAACTTTAGCATATAAACAGCATTCTAAACAATAAGCATTCTTTATTGCTGGATATTTGTTTTTTTGTCAGTAACATACAATATAATTATGAACATTGCTGTACATATATGTTTGTGAAATTGTTTTATTATTTCTTTTTTGTAATTTTTTTTGTTGTTCAATTATTTCTTTTGTTTTATTGTTTCTTTTTATTGTTCTAATATGGCTCATTGCTAATTTAAAGGTATTTTAACTCCTAAGTATCAAATAGAACAAAAATTCCTGTATGTTTTGATTCTAGAGGCTTCTCTTATAATCATATTTTCCAGAGTAAATTCCAAACCTAAAATTTTGCATGAAATCTGCGTATTACAAGGCATCACAAATGAGTTATTGAGTCAAAGCAAATATTCCACCAGACAATGCCATAACACTTCAGAATGATGAAATGCTTAAAATAGAATATTTAAGTTAGAACTTGTACATGAGATATAATTACAGCTCTCATAATGCAGCTATGCTATAGTGACATATCCAAGAGCAAATTCTTTCCACCATTCTCAGTATTGATATAAATGTCCAAGTGGTGAGCATATGTTTTTGGAATGTTTAATGTTTCTGTCGGCAGTTGGGCAGGGTTTGTCTTATTTTAGGGAAGCTATGTCATAGGTCAGTTAATACTTTCTTATGTCATTATTGCATTACCTCCAACAGATTTGATAGGATATATGGAAATTTCTGAAACACTGACCTGAGCATTCCAATGTAAACAATTTTGCGGAGCATCAGCATTTTAATACATTTATATAAAGAGGGAAGAGTTTGCCAGGAGCACAGAACGCTCTGTCGGCGTACAGTTTGAGCACGTTGATCTTTGCTGTAAAGCCTTTGACCTCACTCACACTGACTTATGACATGTTACTGATCTAGTTTGTTGGTGACACCACAGTTTATGGAAACCAGATTTCTTCACCACAAAGAGAGCTTGAGACGTTTAACCCTCCTCATAGATGGCCCAGTTGAACAGAACTAAGAACATTATTTTTGTGTTAGAATTGCAATCATGGATTAATACAACATGAAAAAAGGGGCAAAGATGTTACACTTCAACGTCCAATCTGCATTGTTTTTTCAATGCCTATGGCCCTGTTGGATTTATAGAAGAAATCATAATTAGCAATTTAACGTAGTACAATTATAATTGTACTACAATTTAATGTAGTACACCATTATAGAGTACTACATTGTTGGAAGCACTTTGGGAAAATCCTAAATACAAGACAAACTTTGGCCAAGAGTTCACTAGCCAATCCCTGCTTTGTGTAGCTCCAGTCTCACCTTTGCTTCCCACACTTGGAAACTCCTTAGGGGAGTGTGGCATCTACAGGGTTAGTCAGGGAGCCTTGGCATAAAAAATTAATTTAAGTTATTGGCCTTTTTTGGTCAAGAGTTAAAGAAAAGTTAATGTATCTATTGATAACAAATGTGTCAGGGTATCATTTAAAATAATACCAGCATATTTTGGGGGAGGGGTGCTGTTGCCTTTATATAGAGGAAGGGGTCATTTTAATATGTACTTTATGTCAGTTTTGTTATGATTAAATATGCTTTTCAAAGGGAAAAAGAAACAAGCCCAAATAAATGGTATTACATTAAAAAATCCCTTGACTTTTTTTTCTAAAAAGAATCGATAATTCTTCAGATGGACTTTGAACACTGGGCTCCCTGATGACCATGCAATTCCAGCTGAAGAAAGTGAAACCACTTCTGCCTTTGACACAGTCTCAAACTAGAATGTTCATAAACCATGGTGAATATTATTACCATGTGGATAGGCTATTATATTTTAAGTTTGACATATGTTGATGGCTTCCCCAAGAAGATACTCTTTGCATTACACAGCTACATTACAGGGCAAAAGAAACATCTACCTATTTTTTTTTAATGCTACTGAAATAGCATTAGTGATGGGAACAAAGATGTTTACAAAATTCCAAAAGCCGGATAATTTGCGTCTTACCTTTCTTTTGCGAAGCCTGACTTGATTATCTGTGGGTTCCTGGGTGGCCAGAGGTTCCTCTGAGTGTAAGCACCGCATGCCATCTCCTGAGTTGACCTTTGGAAGACTTTTGTTTTGATGTCCTGAGAAACCACTCTTCTGCAGGCCATTTTCAGCTGACATTCCCCTAGGGCAGGAAGGCGGCTGCAGAAGGCAGCTTCTGGTATCTGCTTTTAATAATGGCAGTCCTCTGTCTGCACAAGGAAAATCGAAAAACTCATCTTGTACTACACAGCAGGTGTTTCTTTCATGTTCCTCTTTTGGGAAGTCGGGTTTCCTTCGTTGCTGAGCAATTACAGCAGAATTAAGCAATTGCTTCTCAGGCACAATATCTTTCACATTCAATGAATCGCATACATGTCTTTGGGATGCATCTTTTATTTCACTTAAGCTTATATCATTACAAAGCTCCAGGCTTTTACTGATAATGTCAATAACTTTTCTCTCCTGTCTTTCTCCTACTAGTGTTAAATCAGCTCCACCAGCCATTCCCCAGGAGCTACAAGAGTCTTCGTTTCTTTCAGTGAGAGGCAGCATCTTTACCAAGGAGCCCGCTCCTTTGACGCTTTGTTGGTCTGATGCTCTATGCTCTTGGGAAGGTAAAATCTGTTTATCATCTGTGAGATATAGATCAGAGTCGGTATCCTCATCAGAAACGTGCACTAGTGTCTCTGTGCTGGCTTCCAAAGAGAGAAAAGGATCTTCACCTTCACCTTCGTGGCTGTCATTTTCATCCCCCTCCTTGGAAATGTGACCCATTGGCCTCCCAGGAAAATCTCTCAGCTCTGGCCCATGACAGCAATCTGGTAGTGAAACACACTTCTCTTTGCGGTCCGCATTTAGAGTTGCATCTTTTTCCATCCTTGCCTGCAAGCTGTCAGCTACTAGTCCATGATGACATGCTGTGTTATGATCATCAGAACTGAAGGGCTGTCCCATCCATTGGGTCACATGTTCTTCCCAGCTTCTCTTCCTGATAGCTACAGACATGTCATTGTAGTTTAATAACAGATAGGGAGAGACATTCCATACGAGACAAAGGGAGATCAAAGTTGATGAAAAATTACTTCAGATTCGCTGATTGAAGAAGAGAGTGAGTTTTATCATTTCCCCACCTATTAAAAAATTAAAAATATATATGTAGTTCAGGATGTGATTCAAAAGTGAAAATATATCTTAGAAAAACCAGTACTTAATCTGTGCTAGAGAGGTTAAGACAGTTTATAAAATTCCCGTTTAATAGCTTTACTAGTATTAGTTCTTTAAGAAGCAGCCGAATATTAGAAGAAAATTTCACATTGAATATTTCTGATAAAAAATCATTGACAATATTTGAAATGCAGCTGGGTTGACTGATCTATTGATGAATAAACATATAACTATTGAACATTCCAGTAGGAAAATATCTGTACTGCAATACTGAGTACAATTCGCCGGAAGAAATGTGTTGCTCTGACTTATATGCTCCCCTGATTTACTTGTGTGAACACGAGTCTTTACAGAAATCTATTTGCTGTTTGGTTTGAATTTCAACAAGGGCCACCAGGGAACTGTTCATGCACAATTTGAGCTATAAGACTGCATTTTTAATGTATTCGTGTGTGAAAGAGCTAATACAGATCACAAACTCTCAGGATGTATTTACTCCAGGGAGTGACTAAGAAACATGAAATAATCCAGTTTAGCTTACATTAACACATAATTCATGAGTAAGAAAGCATAATATACACTGTTTACAATGCCTCAGGATAAATACATTTACATGCATCCTATTACTGCTACTACTAGCTAGCCAGCTAGTATTGTTGAACCTAAGAGAAATTCAATAACTTGCCCAAGGTTATACACACATGTAGGAAGTAAGCCAGATTCAGACTAGGCCGTGGTTCTAAGGCCAGGCTTAGATGCTGAACACACTTCATTGTCTCCATGGACTGAGATCCCACCTCCACCCCTTCCCTCTGCATATCTTTAGTGTGTATAAAATCCGAGCTCCTCAGGTAGGAATTTAGGGGATCCAAAAGGAAGATGTGAGAAAGATAAGACAATTGGGATAGTTCTTCAGAAATTTCAGTCTCATTTCTTTAGATGCTATGGAGTTTAGCTTGTATACTTCTGTTAGAATTTGGCTGTAAGTATTTAAGTAAACAAGAAAACCAGGCATGAGATAAGGTCAGAAGATAAACACATTCCTGGTATCCATACTTTTTGCTTTGAATTATTCAAACCCTTAGACAAAGGAAACAAATTATACCAGGGTAAACTGAGCCTTACAAAATGTTCCATAATGAAACCAAATTAATAGACTTGTACAAGAAAAATCCCATTCAAAGAACAGACACTTCTGGTTTTTACTCTGCACAAGAACTGTGAGCACATAACATGGATTGGCTTACTGATTTCAGCCATAAACCAGATTAACTGCTGCGCTGGTGTTGGGTCACTTCAGTCTACTGCAAAGGACTCTGACCCTTCACCAAAACGATCAAGCTAGTCTGACTACGCGCTGAGCACATGCCAGAAAGGTAAATATTCCCGTCCTGTGAAGATCGGTGAAGTTAAGGAATATACTAGAATGTGGTTCCCCAGCCTGACCAAATGTCTTCATGGATACAGTTTGGTTCCCTCAGAGGTCTGTTGAACATCGTTGAAAATGGTCGGCATTCAGGTTTTCCGTGTTGGCATTCATTTTGCACTCAAAAGAAAGTGTAAAGTCCCTGAATTCCATGCATAAGTCATGATAGGGTGGGGAGGCTACGGAAAGTGGAAAAAACGCATAGGTGCAGGTCAGGAAATGTTCACTTTCATGGTCAAATTTGGGTTGTAATAGGGCGGTTCTGTTTTAGATGCTTTCTTGTCTTTATTTTTATCCGGTGTAGAAAAGGAGGGCTAACTGAAGAAATGCCAGGTGGTATTACTGTGCCATTCCTAATCCACATTTACATTTAAGCTGAGACTGAATTCTGGTTTCATTTCTTTTACTAAGGAGACATAGAATTGTATTAATCCTTTGGGAACCAGATTACAGTAAAGTTTGCTTTTAAGACCTAACTATAACATGAATTATTTTATAATAAACATTATTTTATTTTATTATTTATCATTAACTGATTTCACTCACCCCTGGCAAGTAGGTAAGGATTTTTATACCATCAAAGGAAGATAGTTCAACTAGTTCTGAGGCAATTTGGCTACAAAAAGAGATTATATATTAGATATGCACATCGCAATATTAATTCTGTCCTAATTTCTAATCCAGGTTTTTTGGTTATTCCCAAATTATTCCTGTGAATGCACAGTCTTTGCTTTCTAGACTAATGGCCTAATTATCATTATGACCATCATTACTATATTTTGAGTGCCCACTCCATAATATCTTGTGATTTAAAATATTTATAGTTAAAATCTGCCTCCATGAGTTAAGGGCTGGACAGAATGTTAATAAAAAGGAACACTGGATTATTTTCAATTGCATCTCAGCATATTGGCTTCATTTTCTAAATCATCTGAATTGACTAGAATCCATCCTGTAGATTGTGAACTCTTTGTAGAAGTCCTGGCTCCCTGTGAACCCTCTCGTCAGGCTGTCTTATTTAAAATTATATTTCTAACTACTGACTACTTATTATGTAAATTTCTATTTCTTCTTTTTTTTTTTTTGGTAATCCTTTTTATGCAATTTCATTCAGAATGAGATCAGCTGTTGAGAATTTGGATAAAGGATCTGGAAAAATATAGGTCATTCCAGGGTGTTGATTTCATGAAGTGAGTTTCCATGGGGATTTTTCACTTCTTAAATGTATGTGTTCAAACACCACTCTATTAATATTACAAGAGACTGCATGTACCTCTAATTATGTAAGATTTCTGAAAAATGTTTGCGAAGTCTAAAAGTACTTTTTTGTGATATTAGTACATAGGATGTTTAGAACCAAAATGATTTCAAATTTATTGTTTGGGTTAATTTTGTAGTGCTTAACACTTCATAAAATAAGCATTTTATGGCATACAGTATATATGTCTTAAATTAAGTATAAATGTTCTAAAAACAACAACAAACAAATTCTATTGAGAATCACTGTCATCTATTGGATAGCAAATGATCACGCTCTCCTTTGAACTTGCTGCCGAAATAAACACACACCTTACATTTTGGCCTGGCGACTGTCCCTAAGGAAGAAGAGCCTGATGATGAGCACTACTGCTGATTCCACAGCCTGGGAGAACACGGCGCACACCAAGGACTTGCGGCTGGAATCGGGTCGGCAGTGCTGTAGAACTGCCAACACTGCTGATCATCATCATTGATTCAACAAGTGTTTATTCAGTGCCCAGTGCGCTGCAGACACTCCGTTAAACGCTGGGAATATCGACCTAAATGATATATTCTACCTGTCCTAAAGGAGCTTAACATTTTATGGGACAAACTCATGTAAACAAGGATAATGAGTCCTTGCATAGCCACAGACACCATGGAAAATTTAACACAAAGGAGGGGCCATCAGTTCCCCCTCCCTCTCTCCTTCCTCCCTTCCTTTCTATTGGCCTCATTTTCTGAACCATCTGAATTGACTAGAATCCACCCTGTGAGACTGGGAAGTCTTTGTGAAAGTCCATCCCTCCCTCCCTGCCTTCCTTCCTCCCAGTAGTGTTGGGGATGGTGCCAATGTTTGATAGGCTTCCAGATGAGGAAACCCCTGAGTGAGTTCCTCTGTGGAAAATTTCCTGCCTCTAATACATCCAGGTAACATGGGAGTTGAGTTAGATTTCTTACTCTCTGTGGGAAGTCTTTCTTTCTTTCTGGCTTCAGATTTTACTATTCTAGAATCACTTCTTTGGGAAAGAGAGCAGAGGCAATCATAAGCTCTAGAGAATTACTTAACAAATTGAAAATGCATTGGTCATGCAACAGAAGCACATTTCTATGGAGCATTTCAGAGAAAAATCGATGGGAGAAATTTTTCAAAGGAAAATAATAGATCATTTCCCAGAACTAATGACCTAAGTTTTCAGATCAAAGAGAATCCATGGAGTATGCAATAATACAAGGAATAAAAAAAGACGACACCAAGAATCATTATTGTGTACTTTCAGAAATTTACAGGTAAATAAAAGATCATAAATATAATTAAAGAGAGAAAAAAGAGATTACGTAGAGATTATATATTAGATATTGGGAATTAGAATTGTATTAGGTTTCTCAACACTAGGAATAAGACAGGAAAATATACCTTCAAAATTTTGGTAGGAAATTATTTCTGCCTTGAAATTATATGAGAAGCCTTAAATCTTTTCTCCTTCTTCTCAAGAAATTACTGGAGGAATAGTTCCACCCAAATGAAAGAATAAAAAATGTGGAAAGGACATGGAAACATGGAAGCCAGGAATTAAACACAATGACCAGGGAATCAATTTCCAGGGTGAAATTTATATAGTAGGTCTAGTGGAAAATTATTTCATATATTCTACTGTGCTCTACAAGAGATGTCTCCAAGGAAAAAACCCCCCAGGAAAATAATAGATTATATGATGTATGTAGCCATATTGAGAGGAATTTTATATAAGAGAAAGAGTTAGTAATAATTATATAGAGAGCTAAGGAAATTGTTTAACTCCAGGAAAAAGAGAAAGTTTTAGAAGAAAGGAAATGTAATCATAGTATACTAGCTGGCTTAGCTGTGAAAGTTTTCAGTAACCAAAATAATGCAAATAGTAAACACTGAATTAATAAAAATTATAGAACAACTGTCTTCAGAGTATAAGGTTTTGGGGGGTAAGGGGTTAGGAATGGTGGGCAGAGTGGTTTCAGACAGCTGATGTTAACTAATAATGTTTAAAATGGAAAAAATAATATAATCACATTGTTTAAAAGTATGGAAGTAAATGTCAGGAGAAATAGTTAAAAACAATTTTAAGTGTTATGATTCTGTGTTATTTGCTTAAGATAGGAAGAAAGCATCTTATCTATGAATCTCAGAAAGAACATTAAGTAATACTCTAAATTTTAATATGTTCCAGAGCAGTCATTTTAAGATTGAGTTGATGCATAAATACAGAAGTGGGCAAAAGCAGATTTCCAGCTGTGAGTATGTGAAACAGGGTTTATTCGTGTATTACATATTTGTCCACATGAACAACTGTAAACCTCCTTTGCCCACCCCTGTGTGCCTGCAGTTCCTCTCCCATGCATCCAGCAGGACCCAACTAACCCCTTTGTTCCTGCCCCACTCAGCACACCACCACCTCGCAATCACACACAGACTCGCCTCACACTTTCAGCAAAGTAAAGTGCCAGTTTGGGTGTTTATTTTTGGCCACCACCATCAGCGCCATTTCCCATGAGATTCTTAGCTGGTTTCTGTTATGGCTTCCTTTCTTCCCCTAACGCTTCTGGGAACGCCTGAAATTCAGGTCAGGTGTTCTTGGTAATTCTCTTAGCTATAGTCTTTTAAAAACGTTACCTGAATAGAAGTCTTAGACATACAAAATAATATATAAGTAGCATTACTGGGTTGGCCAAAAAGTCCATTTTGTTGTTTCCATAAAATAAAGGGCGAGATTCATTTTCACCAATAACTTTATTGATTTGGGTACTTTGAGTATGTCGGCTATCTCCTGCATGGTGTGGCATTGATTGTTCTCCATTTCCTCTCTGTCAGCTTCAACTCATCTACCCGATGGTGGAGCATTGTCTCCTGAGAAATCTCCAGCACGAGACTTTGCAAACAACTTTGACCCGTTCTATCAGTCACAGCACCTTCACCACACACTGCACAAATCTTTTTTATTTGCATTTCAGTTGTGTTTTTTACCTTTCTTGGAACAATAAAGCATAACCCTCTGAAAATGTTGCTTATTTTCTTCCATCTTCAATATTTAAATGGCTGCACAAAAAATCACCAATTTTGATGTTTTTTTTTTACATGCATGCTGATATGACAGCTGTCACCATACAATCTAACAAGACTGTTTCGAATGAAGTTAAAGACAACTAAGCGCTACTAGAGGTATCTTTTAGAAAACAACCAAACCAAACTTTTGGCCAACCCAATAAATACCTATGAAAAGAGGAATTCTCTATTACGTGATTTTCCAGCTTTTCCTGGACACTTCATTCACGGTTCCTGAACAGTCAGCAACTGTTTGATTCATCCCTTCAAAAGCGGGTATCTTGTTTTGTCCTTTCAGAACCCAGATGATATAATTATATATGTATATTTGACCCCTGGGTATTTTTTTAAATACCTTCACACAAATCCTGCATATTTAATACAAGAGAAAATATAGACATACTAGTACTGCCAATTTCTCTTTATTTATTTTTTTTTACTTTTTCCTTAGATGGCCGGAGTTACTTCAGGTTTCCCTCAGTGTCTTTCTTCTTAATTACCCGTTCCATGTTAAATTTCTAGGACATGTGCTTCTACTACTACTATAAAGTACATAAATGTGTAATCTGTCACTTAGCATATTCTCAGTCATTCTGGGAAGATATAAGGGAAATAATCCTTTAATTAAAAGTAAGTTAAACTCTCTGAAATACACTTTTGCAAGAATAAAGAATGTAGCTAAAGCAAGAAAAACACTTCTGCATTGGCTTGCTTTGTTTCTACGTGACAAGGGTCCAGTTGGGAAGATGGAGAGATTGGGAACATCTATAATGATTTGAAATCTTAATGTATCTTAGTCTACTCTCAAGAAGTCACGTTTCCACATAGTGAGTGTCCCCGAAACACTCTGAATTGAGTTAGATAATTAGAACAGAATCAACAACACAGAAACAGACATGCTCACAGCTTAATACAGTTCTCCAAATGTGCGCTCACTAATGTCGAAAGTAAATATTTATTACAGGGAGCATTTGTGGAGGCCAAAATAAGATTCATGTTCTTGATGGAGCTGTCAAAGAACAAATTATTTAGCAAACTAAACTGTGTACCTTTGGGCATCCTCCCCTTGCCCCTAGCTCAAAGACAACATGAACAGGGTTACTTTTCGTTACCGAACTGATGTTCCACATGCAAGGTGCCTAAGAGCAGCAAGAAAGCATAGAACAGATACTGTTTTTAAAAATTCCCTCATGTAAATATGTGAACAAATGGCAAAAGGGGATGATAACAACACATTTAAAAAAGCATTTCCATGAGTCTGGTCACAATAGTCAACTCTTAGTAAAAGACAAGTAGTGCTTTTCCTTTCATGCCACCTAATCCACATTAGATAAGGCTAAAATTAGGCTACGGGAGAGAGAGGCCTTTAATAACACCATGTAAGAATTTATCTCCCTGTGATTTCATGCAGGTTTCCTTTCTCTAGTAGCGGGCTATGTCTTCTTAATCCTTCACAAAATCATTACCCATCTACTTTCACATTGCCAAATGTTGGAATGCACGCATTATGCCTCATTAACTATATGTGGGAAAAATCACAAACTCCTGCTAAAATTTTTTCACTGGTAAATTGCTTAATGAAGCTTAAAATATTATACATGAAATAGCTTTTATGTCTTTGGGCTGTCTAGAAATCATTAAAAATTTTACTGCATTAGAGAATAAACCACCAATCGTGAATTAAGTCAGTGGAATAAGTAGAGCATCACCTTTTCCAAAGGAAACATCCAAGCTTTCATCATTTTTGGTCTTTAAAAGAAAGATGAAGTGGGTACCCAGTAAAATATTCTCTTTTCCTATTTTTATGTTTATCTCAGTTTTCCTGAGCTCGGAGAGCTTTTTCTAATTCTTAGCTTTCAGAGTCAGAGATATTCCAGGAATCAAGCAAAATTGAAAATCAACTCTGTCAATCCACTCCAAAACAGCTCATCAGAAAAGAGTAGGGTGTTACAAAATTGCAAGGTATTCTTTCCATGGTACCTTCTATTTTTACCTCTAGGTTCCTGCTATTTAATGCAGTCTCAGTAGTTTCTAATTTTCTTGCAGGGAGGAGCCCAGATACTGGCAATGTTTGACTTGCCACCACTTTATAGCTCAGTTCTACCAGATTTGCACATTCTCTTAATGTTTTCTTAAGTAACCCGCATGCAATTTGAAGAGATCTTGGAACATTTAATGATATAGCCTGATAGCACTAAGACTTTCCTGGGGGTAATTAGTTTCCAAACGATGTCAGAATTAACACAGTTATGGAGAATAATATTGCATCATGTGTGCAATCATATCTAGGTATCTGTGTTGTCTTTGGATTTCCATGTTTTATTTTTTAAAAAATACACAGTATTCTCAACAATAGTGTTCTTTGTTATGCAGAACACTTTGAGCATTTAGAAGTACATTGTATCTTAGATATTTCTGCAATTAAGTTCATTTATGAATAATTAATAATTTGGGGTAGTTTTTTTTTGCCTTGATATCTCTTTATCTACAGGATCCCTTATAACTGGAAAAAAATGCTCTGAACTTTTTTCACATGGAATTTTTCATGCAACAGGAAATAGCTGAGAGTTAAATTTGATATCAAGAATTTGGCTGCCTTTTTTGTGGCAAATCAGTATGACTGAAATGTGGTTTTCCCTTATTATAAAATGATATTTCTATTCAATGAGGGACACAGATTATAATGCTTTATCATCTACATGGTGAGATGTGGCTTTGCTGTAAGTGGTCACGTTCTATTTTCAGCTTTGCTATCATTTCTAAGAACACTAACAGTAGACACAGTAATCACTAAATATAAATAAGAGATATGGCTACATCCACACAGGTGCTCAGATAGCTAGGTGATAACAGGGTACTGAGACTCAGGTCATTCAATAAGTACACGTTTCACTAAAATCAGGGATATAAAATCACTGGGAACTCAGCTCCTTCTCTTAGGTCGGTATCATCCCACCAGGGGTCAATGCCTCTGATACCAACTTTCATTTCCTGTGTTTAATACCTACAATTCTCATTTTATTCTGTTATCTACCTATGTATATTTAAGCTTGCTTTTATTACCAAGTGTTCTTCTATGTATCTGAGTAATAGTAGGTGCATTAGAAACTTTTGATGATCATAATAAATAGTAACCGTAAGAAAGCTTCCATTTATTAAGCACTTGCTATGGGTCAGGTACTGTATCTGGTGTTTTACTTACTCTGTCTCTTTAAAAATAACACTCATAAATACTATGAAGTAGGTACTATCATTACCCTAATTTTATGGGGAGAAGTTTTGGCACTACCAAGTCACTAGCTCAATGTCAAACACATATTGGTGGGTAAAGATTGTTACTGTCATTTTTTTGTAAAGACAAGATATCTGTTAAAGAATATTTTCCCCCTTGATTTGGGTTAGTTACCTAAGTTTGTGTTCCTTAGTTTTCTCAAGTCTGTAATGGGAATAATAAAAATGTTGACGGGAAAATAGAAATATGACGCTAAAATAACAACAATGAGTAATAGTCTATGTAGAGCACTTACTCTCTGGCACATTACAAGAGTTCTCTAGATGCTCCATGACACGATGCTGCTGCTGCTGCTGCTGATGACACTGACTCCTTTACTTTTTGGTTGATCTTAGCTACAGAGTCCGTGGCTGAGGATGAGCTGGACTCATCCCTTGTACGTCTGTGTTATTTCAATACACATAAGTGATTTCGACCAAAATGTGAAACACCACGATTCTCCCCTTCCTGATTAATTGACTTATGCTTTTTTAAACAAAATATTTGTTATCCTGTATGCAAAACAATTTGCACATACAAAATCTCACTTGATGCTTAAAATGACCAGGGGATAGAAGTATTTTCATTATCTTCCCCACTGTACTAATAAAAAGCAGAAGCACAGGGCAGCAATGGGGCATGCTTCAAGTCGTAGAGCCTCAAGGGGCAAAGATGCAAATCAAAGACAGTTTCCTTACCCTTCCCATTGGGCTTTTCAGCACACCACCCCATTTAAATTGTGGAAAATTCACTCATACAACATACAGTGTGTACAAGTTCATGTGCACACTGTTTACATTGCATTTCAGCTTTTTTTGTGTGTGTGTGTGTGTATCAGAGTCCCCGTATAATCTTTTTAAGTTTACTTATATACTCTATAATCCACTGAATCAAAATTAACAATCTCTTTTTAACTAGGTCTCAAGAAGCACATTTCAACTTTTTTTGTGTTTGACTTCCTTGAAAACTAAGCCCATCTATTTCTCAATGAAATGACTAACAGTTTAATGCCAAAATAAAATGATACAAGTAAAGGTTGTATTTCTTTCTTTTTAAAAAAAGATTATTTATTTATTGATTGATTTTTAGACAGAGGGGAAGGGAGAGAGAGGGAGAGAAACATCAATGTGTGGTTGCCTCTCACATGCCCCCCACTGAGGACCTGGCCTGCAATTCAGGCATGTGCCCTGATTGGGAATCGAACTGGTGACCCTTTGGTTTGCAGGCCAGAACTCAATCCACTGAGCCACGCCAGCCAGGGCTAAAGTTTGTATTTTATATCCACACCAAATTCAATCTGGAGTTGGGCTTCTCCATAAACCTGTTTGGTTTAAGTTGTGCACATAGGGGGCTTATCATTCACGTGGGGGAAGAAGGCACAATTCTCATGCCACTTCCTTCAAATATGGAGTATTTTCTAGTTTCCCCTCATCCTCTTTAAATTCTCTTGTCTTAAATTCTGGACATTTTCCTATTTTGATAATAAAATTCTCTGATCCAGATCTAGGTCATCTCTCATTTGGAACTTTGCTGTACTGTAATTATTTCTCCAGAAAGATTCTCATTGCAAGATAATGCTGACTAATGACATCAATTTATTCATTCTCCAAGAAAAAAAAAAAGGTAAATTTTAACTGTCCCAATTTAGACTTATTTTAAGCCTATAAGGCCCAATCCTTTGTAAGTAAGATTACACCAAGCTTTAAAATTCTCCTTTTTTATTATAATGCTCTTAAGAAAAAATTAGAATGATGTACTCATGTTTACTCAGCCCTCTAGGAACTATGCAGTCAGTTATACAAGCCATTTTTTAACTGCCTTTATTCTTCATTCCAATAATGTGGAGTGTGGTAACACCGGAGGTGTTGAACAGTGTAACTTTTAAGTGGTAATGACATTCAATCTGTTTCATGAAAATGGGGATAAAAAGCATCATTGCACACATTTTCTCTAAAGAAATGGCGTGTAACAGAAATGACATATATCAGTTTTTTGAGAAAGGCTGTTACCTTGGAAAGTGCTGTGTTCCAGCATACATAGCAACATATGTTATCACATGTGAAGCATGGTACAAAACAGCCGACTCTCCCATCTTACACTGTCCTGATCCGATGTTTATTTATATGCTATAACAAATTCTGTATTTTACAACTCGCGGGCCTTGCAGAAGGCTGAGAGTAGATACAATCAATGAGAGGATTGAAAATAAGCTATAGAAGGGAACGTGACAGGAAGTGGGCTTACTGAGCCTAGAAATGTACACTTATGTACACATATGTCCACTTAGGCTTTTTATAGTCCCATGGAGGAAAACCCCTAGAACTGGAAATAGACTCCAGCAATAGAAATCTAAGTAGATAAAGGAAAGAAAGTCTGCATACATTAAACCAGTTTCAATGGGCTGTTAATAGCTCCTCTGAACTTCATTGGTTGGGTAAGTTCATTATGATGCCATTTGAATACAAGGATATGAACCAGACAAGCTCTTTTCTAGCCCTATGTTTTTAAGTAACATGCATTTAAAATTACTATGATTATTAGCATATGGATCGATTTTCTTGGCATAAACACAAAACGTAACAAAGTAGTCACAAACAAGTTACTCCATTAAAATGTTTGTAGAAGGCATATTACATCTTTTTAAGAATTCTTGCATTTGAGAAAATTTTACTGCTGAGTAAATTTAACTTTTTTAAAACCATAATTTTTTTCTGTGCTGTAACAGTGGTGGCAGCTTTTTTACTTAAGAAGCACTCCAATTTTCTGTCTAGTAGACTTCTACTGGACATGTGATACTTCATTCTGCATAGTTACTATTTGAGAGCATTATGATGTAGGATAAAGATATCTGAACTATAAAACAAGGCACTGTGGTTCCATTGTCATCTGTTCTACTAGTCAGTGGTGTGACCTTGGAGAGGTCATTTCTGAATTTCATTCCTTAGCTCCTGTGGCAACCTCCTCACAGTGTTAGAGGAGTGATTGCCTTATGTTACTTCCTTCCTTGAACTTCTACTCAGGGATTTTATGTAAGTCTTAACATGTCTTAAAGTGTTAGGGGATAGTTAAAATTTATCAATATAAGTTATTGCAGCATAGAATTTAACAATAAGTAGCTAATACTGCCAATGGTCACCTAGCAATATGTGAAAGTTTATAATTAAAACACAATTTATTGTCATTCAACTGTCAAATAGCTCTCATCTCTCATTGAGTATATATATATTTTTCTCATTGAGTATATTTTGTGTTCATCTAATAAGTTTGGAAATATACATGAATGTTTTTGTTCCCTTTATAAACCATTGCATACTATTTTAATAAAATAATTAGTTTCTTTCTAAATATGAGAAATATAAATGTAACAGTATGTTATGCATTAAAAGTCAATATCATTTTAATCATTACTAAATGTATTTCTTCCTATATTGCACATTTAAGCACTTAACAATACTTTAAAGAAAAAAAAGAAAGAAAGAAAATAAGATACTTTAAAGAGACTATAGCCTAGAGGAAATGTAATCTTATGATTATACAAATTATAAACACATGATCAGTATTTCATATAATTGCAGGGATTTCCGGCTGCCTTAAAATAATGAAAATGAATGATGTTGTCATTGAGATTTACTTCAAACTATTCAAAAATAGCCACAAAAATATGGCCTGAATGGTGAATTCAAGAAAGTTAATATAAATTAAATCCAATTCTGATACTTCCATTTTTGAAAATCAGATTAAATACTACTTAGGAGAGGTGAAAATTTACGTACTATTTAAGCTGTACAGTAGCAGCTTGACCTATAGGTAAAACTGGTTTGGGGAAATATTGAGGAATCCAATCTTCAGATTTTAAATGAGACACAGAATGTTCTTTAGAGATTCATTATGAAGAGAAGTCACTCTAGTGCTATCTACTCTCCCTGTTAGCAAAAGAAGGGAGATAAAAGGGATTCATTCACACCTCACACTTATGTGTGAGGATGTATGTTTGTTTCACATTATGCCATGTAATAGGAAACTTGGACATACAGCTCTGTTCATACATAAGTTAAGAATAAAAAGGGATTAATAGAAAATCTTAGTTTATAAAGGAATAAAGTCTCTATGGAGCCTATTTTAGAATTGACATTTTGCTAAAACAGTTTGACTCACAGTTTACTACTCACTAAACATTTTCCACTTCTGATTTCATGGCTTAGCTCTAAATCCTAGGAAATCACCACTCGCTGCAAGATGCTAACATTTACCCCAGTCTTTCTGCCTCTTCAAAGATAACCTCCGAGTATAAAGATAGAGAGCCCACAGCCTCTTACCTAGACAAGGAGCAGCTGAAACGCCAAGGCATGACATTGTTCAACTCTCAGGTTAGGAGAGAAGTCGTCCCCGTTAGTTTCTCCAAAATCTGAGTTCACATTTCGTGGTTGAGATCATAGCTCTATTCTAAGCAGTTTTACGCAGTGAGTGATTCTAACAAAAACACCCTCCGCAGCTGGAGGGAGCCTTAGCTAAAGCAGGAGTCTGTCAAGGCGTTCCTAGTGACTTCTGTCTACTAAATTCAGACTGATGTTTTGCGAAAGGGGCCTCCACCACCAGGCCCAGATTGCCTGGGAAGCATTTCCTGCCTCTGAGGAGTGTGCATGTGAGAAAGACTGCACGAAGCAGAGGGGCGGGGGTGGGGGGGGAGCAGAGCCCGCCTGGGCGTTGTAGGAGCTCTGATTTTACACAGAACTGAAGTGAGTTTGTCAAAGCTCTTGAGGTGATTAGCTGGAGAGCCATAAAGTCCTAGACCTTTTTCTATCCCACATTGCTTATGAGAAAAAAGGAAAAGCAAACATAGCTCTCTCCCTCCTGTACAACTTTTCCACACTGTTAAACGTATAGACACAACTTAACCAAAATACCACTGCAGTTCTCCTTTCAAAAGATCTTTTAAGGCAGCAAGACGAATTTAGTTCTCATACCGTAATTCTTCTAAATTCGAAATCCTTTTTTACACTGCTCACAACTGAAAATGCTGCAGCCTCATATACTATACCTGAGGTAATCTGTAAGTAAAGTCCCCCAAATCTAGGAGGAAACAGAATGTTTTCTTCAAGATCTCTTCGATCCCAAGAATCCTTCCCAGAATTAAAGAAGTTTGTGTCCTGGCTCAGCAGCATTACCTCTGGTCAGAATCCTCCAGTTACACAAATCCAGTGCTGGAAAAGCAGAAGACAGACTCCATCTTGATCCTATTACCGTCTTGTTGACATTAACCACTTGCAACTGCTTCCCTCCAGCATGACAGGGTCCCTGAGTCACATCTCTAAAGCGGCTCCCAGTATCTGCATCCTGCGTCCGACACAAATTTTGTGAACTATCATCTGTTTATCTTTTCTGCTTTCTTATGCCTCCACTGAATGACTTCCTCCTAGGCTGCTCGAGGCTGGGAACTTGGACTACCATTTGGTTTTGATTAAAACCAGACAGCTAACTCGGAGAATTCAGGGAATAAGCTAATGGAAATTGCAAGTATGGCTTTAATTAGTGTATCAATTAATAATAGATGTTACCTCGTCTTCTAATAAGATAACATACATATAAACACAGAGGAAGCTCAAAACGTTTCAGGAAAGTCACACCAATTCTCATTCTTTCATGACCCTGAATTCTCCATGAGGAAAGTGGAAGAAAAGAATAGAGATGTGGCCTTGGGACATCCAGGTTGTGGAGAGGCCAGCCCAGTGGCCTTGTTTATACCAGAGAAACAGGAAACAGCATCTCTGAGTTTAATTATCTTTCTCAGTTGAAATTGCTCAGTAATGCCTCACTTCCATTTTGTTTACAATCAATGGATTCTTTTGGTATTTATGACTTAAGCATTTTTTTCACTGATTAGTGATAAGATCAATCTGATTATTGAGTCTACGTGCAGTTTACAAGTTTCTAGAGATTTCCAGTAATGGGAGGAACAAGAACAATTTCCCTTTCAATACGATACATGAGTACCTAGGAAGAGGTATAAGAAATATTAAACCTATCAGGCCTAAGATCCGTACTGTAGGTCTCTGAAATTGTAAGGAGTTTTCGTTATTCATGTCTATTGTCAGTTGGCTCTAAGTTTTATACAGGCTGACAGATACCTGGATGTCACAATGGATATCTTTTTAGTATTCCCTGAGAATATTGGGTAGGTGATACTCAAGGAAGCCGAATGTCACAGTTATTCTTTCTTTTCTTATTGGAAAACTAAAATCTCTCAAAATTAATATAGAGCATGGACTACTAAGAAATGTTAAATGGCAATGACTTAAATTGTGTGGGAGTTTGAAGATGAGAAGCAATCAAATAAACACATATAAGCAGGAGCAATTTTTAAAAGTTTATATCAAAATATGACTTGGTAAGAATGAGCATTTAAATTCCTTTAGTTTCACCTTCAACTGTAGGGCAAACAGGAAGCCCGTACTTTCATAAGTCCTTTGAAGAACTATTTGTATTTATATTCAAACTATTTTCACAGAAACTACGCCCATTAAATCTTTCCAATATTGTTTGTGTGTATACTTATTTTTACTCTACAGATAAAGTACTAGAAAGTTGTGGAAGTAGTTTTCCCACAATCAAATGGTAGAAAATGGTCGAGTACACACTAGAACCCAGATTTATAACTCTAAATTTTGTGCTTTTCCCCTCCCTGCCTCTGTGTAAAATTGGGAAGACTTCTTACACTCTTTTAGATTCCTCTTTAAAAATAGGGACAATTTCACATAACTCACAGATTGGAAAGCAAGATTAACTTTATATATGCAAATATTTATAAATTTGTCTTTATTTTCCTTAGGAAACACTGCATTGGACTGGAATGAGAACTGATGTAAGTTCTTTCCTAAAATAACTTATATATCTCTATCTCTATCTCAGCCTCTAGTCTTGCCGTTAGTATATAGTGGGTGCTCAATAAATGTTGGTATTCTGCTAATTCTTCTTGGCTAGATTCTCCTCATGAATACTATAATTCCACCTCCCAGATAATTTAGCCATATTTCTGTTTATATTGAACTGAGAAAACAACAAAACCCTATCACGTACATTTATAAATGCCTTTTTAGATACCTAGATACTCTGTTTTAATAATTTTCTCCATAATATTCTTCTTTAAACAAAACAAGACTTTATGCTTTTTTCTATTATTAGAAAGATTACTTCCCAAATCTTTAATCACTTTTATTTATTTTTCATCCTTCAGTTGCCTGACTCCAAACAAACCTCAAAATTTATATTCTTATAAAGGCTTTACCAAATATGAGTATAAAGATAAATATTGAGATAATTTTCTGAATATTTAACATAGTGTCAAGTGCATAGAAAATAGGAAGAGAAACAATTGATTGGCCATTGAATTTAACAATGTGGAAATCGCTGTTGATAATAACAAAGAATCATGGAAGCCTGGTTAACACGGTTTGAAAGAGACTTTGAAGAAAGGAATTGAAGACACAACAAGTAGAGTCAACTCTTTTGATGTTTTACTGCAAAAGAAAGCAAACCTAGTGCACTGTTGGTGGGAATGCAGACTGGTGAGGCCACTGTGGAAAACAGTATGAAATTTCCTCAGAAAACTAAAAATGGACCTGCCTTTTGGCCCAGCAATTCCACTGCTGGATATCCTAAGAACCCTGAAACACCAATCCAAAACAACCTATCACCCCAATGTTTATAGCAGCACAATTTACAATAGCCAAGTACTGGAAGCAACCTAAGTGCCCATCAGCAAATGAGTGGATCAAAAACCTATGGTACATTTATACAATAGAATACCATGCAGCAGAGAGAAAGAAGGAGCTCCTACCCTTTGCAACAGCATGGATGGAACTGGAGAGCATTATCCTAAGTGAAATAAGCCAGGTGGTGAGGGACAAATACCATATGATCTCACCTTTAACTGGAATATAATCAACAAAAGAAAAAAAGCAAGCAAAATATAACCAGAGACACTGAAAGTAAGAACAATCTGACAGTAACCAGAGGAGAGGTGGGAGGGGATAATGAGGGGATGGGTTTTAAGGAACACATGGACAAAACCAAGGGGGAGGGTAGAAGCAAGGGAGGGAGTGGGGTTTGGCTGGGGTTGCAGGGAGCGGTTGGGGGGGCGGGATGAGGACAACTGTAATTGAACAACAATAAAATAATTTAAAAAAGAAAGAAAGAAAACAAACCAATGGCAGGGCAGCTGGGGCCAGGAGAAGCTGTTATCATGATGGGAGATGAATAACAATATGCTTGCATATTTTTTGCTTTTTAATCAGTATGGTATCTTCCCAAAGGCAGGAAAAAGATGCTGTACAGAAAGGGTGAAGAAATGCTGGAGTGAATTTTTGAGTAGGACAGAGAACTTGGGATCTAGGAGCAGGGGCTGGGTTTAGATGGGAGTATGATTCTTGTGAAGTCCAGTGGATATCAGATATCATGATCCAGTTAGTCACTTAGCCAATTTCAGCCAGCCACTAGGATGGTTTTCATTGCTATTCAACTTAAAATTATTTTTTTTGTTGGTCTTAGTCACATAAGATCATACCAAAATAAATAATTGATTAAATAGATGATATATAAGGAACAGAACTCACACAATTTTGCAAATGTGCTTGTCCGTGTGACTTATTGTATAATGTCACGTCCTGTATTTCTCTGATGAAACCTGGTCCAACCAGGTGCAAGAGAACCTTTTCCCCAGCACCGTGCAGTCCCGTTCCATCCCTTAAAGTTGCGAAGAAAGGCGATACTTTGTTTGTCTCATCTTCAGGTAGTGCATTTCTGCTGTTGTTTTCTGGTTCTGAGTCCTTTTACTAATTTCTTTATTTTTACTTTTTAATGCATCTCTCAGTTTTTCTAGATTTAAATGCTTTTGCCATGTCTCATATGCATTTTTAATGCCTTTATTGAGATTTAATTTTTACACAATGAAGTGCCCATACTTAAAATGTATGATGTGATTGGTTTTAACAAATGCTTATGCCTGTGACACCATCACTACCATCAAAATAAAGAGTATATCCATCACCTCCAAATCTCGTGCCTTCTCGTCATGCATTCCCTGTTGGTCCTTTCTCCCACTACACCGCCAAGCAACCACTGGTCTGCTTCCTGTCACTGCAGATTAGTTTACATTTGCTAGACATTTATTTACAGGAAGTCATATGTAGGTATTTCTTCTGTCTTCATTCACTTAGCATAATTACCTGAGATCCATTCATATTGTTACATATATCAATAATCTATTTCATCTTATGGCTGAGTAGTGTTCTATTGTAGGCATGTACCACAACTTTTTTATTGATTCACCTGTTAATGGACAGTTGGGACCATAATATTGGGACAAAGTTATTTGACTATTACAAATAAAACTGTTATGAGCATTCATGTACAAATTTTGGTATTCGTGTATTGTTTCATTTCTTTGGATGAATACCTAAGAGTAAATGGCAGGGCCATTTGATAGACAAGTTTTTTTAACTTTCTCAGGAATTCCAAACTGTTTTCTAAAGTGGATGTTCCAGATTCACAGAAATGGAGATCACATGGAGGGTTATCAGCAGGGAGGGGGTGTGGGGGGGAAGGTACAGGGAATAAGAAGCATAAATGGTAGGTACAAAATAGACAGGGGAAGGTTAAGAATAGTATAGGAAATGGAGAAGCCAAAGAACTTATATATACGACCCATGGACATGAACTAAGGTGGGGGAATGATGGTGGGAGAGGGGCTGCATGGCAGAAGGGAATAAAGGGGAGAAAAAATGGGACAACTGTAATAGATAATCAATAAAATATATTAAAATTAAAAATAATAAGTGGGTGTTCCATCTTATATTTCTACCAGAAGTTTCTGAGAATTTTTGTTGTTCCACATTCATGATTAGTATGATTAGTTTTTTCATTTTAGCCATTCTAACAGACATGTAGTCATAACTCATTTGCATTTTCCCAATAATTACTAATGTTGAGCATCTTTTCCTGTGCTTATTTATCATCAGTATTTCTTTGATGACATGTCTGTTTTAGAAAATTGGGTTGGTAGTTTTCTTATTATTGAGTTGTGAGATATCTTATAGCTTTACAGAAGTTTTGAAATCAAGTATTATTAATATTTCAACTTTGTCCTTCTTTTTAAAAGTTGGCTTGGATAACCCATTACCATGACATTTCCATATGAATTTTGGAAACAGTTTATTCTTTTCTTCCAAAAAATAGAAGGTTGTTGGAATTTTGATAAAGTTGGTAGTTAGATTAATTGGGAGAGAATTAACCTCTTAATCATGAGTCTTCTGTTCCATAACACTATGTATCTCTTTTTTAATTGAGGTTTTGATTTATTTTATCAGTGTTTTGTACCTTCAACTATAATAGTCTTGCATATTTTTTCAGGGTTATCACTAAGTATATTTTTGACATCACTGTAACTAGTACCTTAAAAATTTTCCTTTTCAATTACTTGCTGCTATTCTGTAGAACACAATTTACTTTTTACATTGATTAGTGTCCTCCAACATTGCAAAACTCACTAGTTCTAGTAGCTGTTTTGAAGATCCCTAAGATTTTCTATATAGGTGATTGTGTTGTATGTAAATAAAGACAGTTTTGCTTTTCTTTTCCAATTAAATGCTTTTTATTTCTTCTTTTTGTTGAGAAGAAATAAAAAGCATTTTTTTGTTGAGAAGAAATAAAAAGCATGTTATTGTTTAATAAAGCATTTTATTTTTGTTGTTGTTGTTTTATTCTACAGGCCATATCTGTATTACAATTTTGAATAACTTGGTGAAAATTGACATTCTTGCCTTGTTCGGGGTCGAGGCGGAAAAGCATTTGGTCTTTTACCATTAATTATGATATTAGCTGCGAGGTTTTATTGTCAATGTCCTTTGTCAGGTTTAGAAAATCCCTTCTATTCCATGTTCTCAAAATAAGAAGGATTTTGCTCCCCTGGGACATTTGGAGCTTTTTGTAGATGTGTTTGGCAATCACAGCTGGGGCAGAGACATGCCCCTGGCTGCAACTAACACTACAATGCCACTTCCCACGACAAATATTATCTGACGCAAAATGTGGGCGGGGCTGAGGTTGAGAAACCTTGCCCTGCTCTACTTCTAGTTTGCTGAGAGTATTTTTTCTTAATCAGGAAAGAATATTGGAAGTAAAATATTTTTCTAAATAGTTTTCTTATTTAATTTACATAAAGTTTTTATTTCTTTTAGTCTCTTAATGATGGCACATTCATAGACTGACTTTCACATTAAACAAATTTGTGTTCCTGCAATAAACCATAGTTTGGCATGTGGTATTATCTTTACATACTATTGAATTCAACTTGCTGAAATTTTTGCATCTATATTCAGAACAATTACTTTTTTCTTTTTGCTATTGATCTCTAATCTAGTTCCATTATAGATGGAGAACATAGTATGAATAATCTGGATTTTTAAAAATTTGTTGAGCCTGTTTTACTGCTAAACATATGGCCCATTTCAGTAAGTGCATTTTAAAAGATGTGTACTATTTTTTCTTATAATGTCTTTATAGCTGAAGTGTTTGACTGAGGTGCAAATAATTAAAAATTGTCACTGCTATTCTGCTCAGCACGCTGAAACAGCATCCAATGTGCGTGAGCTGCAGGCCTGTCTTTAGAGAGCCCTCTCTTTCAGTGGGTGCCCACTGAGCAATCCAATATTACCTGGAAACGGAGGTCACCCTGCTCCTGGGATTTGAAGCATTATCTAGTTTAAACTCTACATATCAGTAGGACAATCATTTATATTTGAAATGAGCATTAACTAGGTATGAACCAAAGGTCTGATGATTGAGTTTAGTGAATTTTTAAGTTTAAATATAGCGATGCATGTGCCTGCTTAGACATCCAATAGAAATTTTTATTTTACTTATAGATTATCAGCCTTCATAGAAGTGGTGTGGTAACCATTAGAAATGAAAGGCAAAATTAGAACTGAAAGGACATAATTCTTCCCCAAACTCTTGAAAAATTTTGATGTTCTCTTTAGTATCCAATAGGACATATCCATATTTATATAGTATCACTTCTAAATGGTCTGAAATATTTTCTTGAATAAAACAACACACAACAGTGTTTTCTTTCATGAATTTCAATGACCAGGTTTCCATTTGGTATAAAAACCAAAATTTTTTAAATATTTAAAATTACAGTTTTCATAAAAACACATATCTCATTTTAAGTTGGGGAAAATTATATTGGGCAGAATGTAGCAAAAACTTTGCCAAAATTTAAATGTTAGGAAAATAGTTTGAAAGGGTTTGTAAAATACATGTCATAATAGGTTTCTTCTATCCTTACGCTGAAAGGTTGAATTTTACTACTAAAGTAATTCTATTGTGGAATAAAGTATGGCAGAGTTTCCTTTACTTATATTAGATATCTGTGGGCCAAAGTAGACTGTTGATTAGGGTTGCCAAGTTCCTATGTAGACAAATGAATCACAGAAACACAGTAGCTATTTCATTTGGGGCCTTGCTGAGCTTCGAGATTTTTACTGAGTTAAAATAATATTTTGGGTTTTAGGTAGAAAGTGTGAACCATTAAAAACACAGACTTTGACTTTAAAGTTTAGGACAAAAACAACTCTACATGCAAAGTCATTTTGAGCAACAGATCCACTGAACTTGCAGATGGAATCCCTTGGGTGACGGTTCTCTCCACGACTGTTTTCTTTGGGCTTTTAGCAGTGTGGTCAGTCCGATGACACCAAGGCTCTGAAGTGGAGATCGTTCTATTACCAGCATGTATGCTCAAACATTTGCAGTTAAGAAAAATTAGGAGGTCAGAAGAAATTCTTTAAGCTTATGACTGTGTCACTATGCCAAGACGATTATTTGCTTCTCTTTGAGATGATGTGGTAATAACAAAGATACTTGTTGCTGACCAATGACAAAATAGAAACTAAAGAATGTGAAAGATGTATAAGCAAAGAGAATAAGTGAATTAGAAGGAATATTTTTGTTAAAGTGGATCAAGTAGCTTTGTTAGCAGTGATCTATTTTTTCAAGTGCTGATTAAAACCAACCAACCAACCCGGAAAGGTGAAATTACTAAATCCTAGGAATCCATAGGGATGTCACTGCCAGAATCCTTGTTTTTCCTGTATTATAAATATATGTCACTGTCCTGCATACTAAGAGGAAGCATTTCTGACTCTCTCACTGTGAGTTCAAGGCCATATCTTACTTGTAATTCTATTCTTGATACTTCAGAGTTAAGAGATTAAGTAAAAAGGGATGAAAGGCAATCAGGAAATCACATTTAAGCATTAGTTTAATTAGATTGTTTTCCTCCTATCCATACACTGGCAGGAACAGGAATTTTGATTAGTGTGGACTGTGGGAGAGGCAAGGGTGGCTTAGAACAAGGGACCGTCTGTGCACAGAGGGGTTGAGCAGTTGGTCTGCAATGACACTTGCAGGCTTGTGGGTAACTAGAGTGAAATATATGGCACCTGAGGGATTGAAGATAGTGCCGAAAAACGAGGGCTGTTTTCAGCCTTAGCTGGAGTTGACCAGTGTGCTGACACAGTGGAGTTGACCCAAATTTTAAAAAAGCTTGTTTATATGTTTTTTTCCTCCTAAGTCCTCTATTCTTACCTGCCAACCTGCTGGTGTCAAAGGTTAATACACCCATTTCTTAACAGAAATAGAATTATGAGATAATACAAAAAACTCTTACTGCTGATTTTTGAAAATTCCTTGAAATGAAAACCACAAAGGAAATACCTAGTTGCTTCTCTAAGAGATGGAGGAAATTGGTAGGACAAGACACTCAGTCTCTGGTTTTGCTTTCATTTTTTTTTTTAAAAAAAGACATTTCTGTGTTTCTTGGCTGTGTGTGCATGTGTGTGTGTGTTTCCAGAAACATGTAGCACATTCTTGAGCCAGACCACATGCCTATGAGTCAAAGTTTCAGCCTGCATTTGTCTTAAACCGTGAAGCTCTGGGTGTAACCTAACAGAACCTGGCAGGTTGTCTGAATAGCTTTTTTACCACTTGACCCAAAATACAGTAAATCAGATGACATCTTGCTCCAATCGTACATTAGGACTCATATTTTAATAAGGAAAGGAAGAGTGTGTTCTATCAAGATTTTCAAATACGAGCAAGCAAAATGGAGTTGTAGATCCAAAAGCTATTACAGAAATTAATTTTGGAGTCACCAAATGTAGTTTGCTTATTTTTAAAATTTTATATGTAAGTATTTTGGCAGTTGCTATGGACCAAACTGTGCACCCTCCTCCAAACTCATATAATTCATGTGTTGAAGACCTGACTCACAGTGTGATGGTTATTTAGTGATAGAGCCTTTGGGAGATAACAGGTTTAGACAAGGCCATGAAAATGGGTCCCTTCACGGGCATAACGATGGGGTTGGTGCCCTTAGATGAAGAGGAAGAGACATCAGATCTCTCTCCCTCTGCCATGTGAGGACATAGGACACACAGGTAGGCATTTGCAAACCAGGAAGCAAATGACTCATTAGGAAACAAATTATCCAGCACCTTGATAGTGGAATTCCCAGCTTCCCTAACTGAGAAATAATTTTCTGCTGTTTTAGTCTCCAGTTTATGGTATTTTGTTATAGCAGTCAGAGAAGACTAATACAGTATGAAATTAATAAATAAACCTCACTTAAAATGGAGAGGCTAGAAGAGAACTCTCAAAAAAGGGTCACTCAATACATGTTCCTAAGCCCATCAGGAATATGCACCTTGCATATCTGACAGGCAGTGATTCTAAGCACTCCTCAGCAGGAGGAAGAAAATAGTCCTCCTTGCCCAGTAACATCTCAGCCAATGGGAGGCTGATATAGCTCAGCCAACGAAAAGTCACTACACTTCAAACTTTGTTTCCTTCAATGGACTCTTCATTTATAATAGCTATTCCCAAGTCCATAAACAAAGAATGTTTATGGACTTGGGAATATGGACTTGTTTACTCTGCTTTGTTTTTCTGGACTTACCCCTGGTTTGCCATTAGACGTCATCTCCTTAGTTATGATATTTTTTTCCTGAATAAATGTATTTTGCTGGAGAAATATCTGGATTTCTATTTGTTTAAAGTGAACGACAGCATTATACAAGTTTGGAAACTTCATTGAGTTGCATTTAAAGTAAAACTTAATTTAAAAAACTCAATGCCTATAAGTAATAATAGTGATGATGATGATGATGATGGATGATTTAATGAATTATCTCCTGTCTTGCTAAAATTCTCAGAGAAAAGTCAATTAAGATGGGGGTAAAATTTTATCCTTACTCCTAAATAAATGTTGGTGCTATTTACAGTGAACATGTGAACCAGTCTCAGCACTGCTATCTCTAAGCAAGACGAATCAAACATTTTGCACAGATATTTTTAGAAATACTTTTTTCATATATTTCAAAAGGAAAAAAAAGATCTGTCTCTGCTACTTTAAAAATAGATGCAGCTATAGAACTTCCATTAGCTTAGGGGACTTCTCTAGTCACTCAGCTCATTAGACACAAGGATCTCTCCTCCTAGCCCAAGGAAAGTCTCAGGGCAGAAATCTAACTTCTGCCTATGATATTTTTCTCCAAAATCTTTTGTGTATGCTCTGGATCATTAAGGCCTGATTAAGGCCAAAAAAAGGAAAATAAATATGTAAAAGAGATGGGGGCTTCTTCCAAAAGTCAGAAGAGGCTTCCATTCCCTACTTTTTCCTAACATATCTCTGCCCACAAGGCAGTAGGCATAGAGCTACCCAATTTAACAGGGTGGGATGAGAATAAGAAAATAAAAGGGAAAAGGGAATCCTGGACAAAAGATTTTTTTGAATATGATTCTGCCGAACTAAGGGACACATAAATTTTTTAAATTAATTATTTTATTTTTGAATTGCAGCTCACATTTAGAAATCTTCTGCATTAGATCCAGATGCATAGCAAAGGGGCCAGGAAATCATGCACCCCACAGAACGGTCCACTTGCTGCTTTGAGAACCCAGCTGGCCCCATTCATAGTTATCACAACATTATTGACCATGTTCCCTATGCTGTAATCTGTAGGTAGCACTGTGACTGTTCTGTAACTACCGACTTGTACTGCTTAATTCAAACTAAGGGGTATTTTAAGGATAACATCTCTCAGCATCCCTCTTCATCTGTTTCTTTGCTTCTATACGTATATACACTTCAATTTCCTTCAAGTGAGGAAGCCATCATTTAATCCTGTCTTCATTTGGAACTGTAATTCCTGATTTTCTTTTTGTTACTAAAACTTTTGGAATCATAATGGGTATTCATTGAGTGCTCCCTAATTGTCAGGTTCTATTCTCAGGGATGTGAGGGGCTGCTATTTCAACCCGATAACAATCCTAAGAGCTAGGATCTATTAATATGTTCCTCGTATAGATAAGGTGACTGGGGCAGAGGTGCTTAAGTGACTTGTCAAAGTTCTCGCATTGGAAAGCATGTTGGACTTCAAAGCGCAAGCTCTTAACTACTGTCTTTCATATGCTTGTGTTATACTCCTCATTATCATCTCTCACCCTGTGAACCTTCACCCCTCCATCTCCAAACTACCGTACTCAACTGCTTACAAAGTTCCCTTCGATATTGACCTGAAATCTTCCAATTACATTAATTGAAAGGCATAAAAGTAAACTGAATAAGTACTTTAAATGACAATTATTTCCAACCTATATTCAAAGCTGTTTATGACAACAAAACTTCATGTAAAATTTCAAAATAGCCTGTTGAGTAATTGCCAGATAAACTTGGAGTATGCATGAGTTGGAACGCTGCATGCCATTAATAATGCTTACATTAAAATACTGATTAATATCATTGGAGGCAATAAAACCACCACAACATTAAAAAAAAAAAACCCTCACAAAAATCTATCCATAGAGAAAAACACTGAAAAAAACATATCAAAATATAAATGATTGTCTTTGAGTAAAAGAATCTTGGTAATATATTTCTAAGTTCTCCAATTTTAGTAGATTCTAAATATTTTCATAGTGAGTAAGTACTATTTCAGTAATGGAAGGACCACATGCTATATTTGAAATGTAGCAGACATAGCATATGTAAAAGGGGTAAAGGATTGTGAAGTCTCAGTCAACAACAATCTGTGTGGTTTCAGGAAAACAGTTTCTTTGGGTCTCAGTTTCCTCATCTGTAAAAGAAGGGGGCAGCTAATATGTACTGTTTTAGATAGGTCATCAGGAAGGAAATTTTCCGTAAGAAAATGATGTTTGCCTGCAAGCATGGGGGAAGGGGTGTCATAAAGAGGGAGAAGCAAACACAAATGGCACAGGAGGGAGCACCCTGATCTCCCTGCAAGGCAGGTGGACACCTCTCATGAACTAATGGCGTCTCCTACTATACACTGTTCACTGGTTTATAAAGAAGTGAGATAGGCTAGCTAAAAAAAATACTTATAAGGTCAAATTGCAACATGTAAATATTAAACTATATGTCTAAACAACAACTGGTTTTATAAAGTATAACTGTAGGAAGACTCAAGTGTCCCCTGAAACCATCAAATTGGGTTGTAGTTAGATTTAAATGAGGGAGCGAGTATGGCTGCTCATAAAACAAACATCCCCCAACCAAAAACCTATATACATTGTGATACAAGTATCATGGATTATTACATAAAACAATGTGCTATCTTTTGAAGTGTATTATTAATATTTACAATATGTCTATTGATATGCATATCTATGCTTATATGATTAATAGATTTTGACAGCCCAGCATTTTATATAGAATTTTCTTGGCCTAATAGAACCAGCCTGGGTGAAGGTGTGGATTCAAATCACCATTAGAAAGACATTTTTGAGCACCTAACACACCCAAGATGCTATGACCATATTAGATATTGTACAGAGGTAACTCGTGTGATCCTGGCTGCCTGGTAACTCATCAAATTAATTTGGGGGAAAGGAGATTTATTTTACCACCAGTGGCAATAACAGCTAGGAAAGGTGAAGAGATCTCCCTCCTTACACACCAATGCTGTTGAGCTAAGTTGTACATCATGATTTATAAAGAATGAGAGGCACCCTTCACTCATAACATGGAAAGCAGGAGCATCTGACTCCACGGAAAGGCCAATGAAGTTAAAAGTTTCCATCATGAGGGGGAGGAGGTGAAGTGGAGGGAATAAGGAATTCTAAGGACTGCAGGTTATAATCACAGGGTGGAATTACAGGGTTCCAAGCTTTGTTTTACTGCAGTTCAGAGTGGTGGGTAAAAGATGTGCTTTTAGGAGTGACTGCAGTGAAGGTGGAATGACAGTGTGAAGGAACAAACTTCCTCATATTCAGTACTCAGCTGGAACTTCTCACTAACTATATAAAACAGTAAGGCAATTATTCCATCTCCTATTTCACTAATGGTCAGAGTGTAGTTCCCAGAGGGTAAATGACTTGGGGCTGGGTAGGAAGTGAGTTACAAGGCAAGACTCACCCGGTTACATTAGCCAGGGCCACAGATTCTTTCACTGTCCCAGGTGGCCTCTTGATTTCAAAATCACAGGCCAGCCTTGCACAATGACCTAAAGCCACAGGCAATGATGACTTTTGGATTAGGTATTTTGCATATCCATATGGCACAATGAAATAAGTCACGTACATAGAACATCGACAATCTTCTTCTTTTTAGTCCTTTGTAACTATGAAGTACTAGGCCATCAGCACGTCAAAACCTCTCAGTGCATCCAAGGATCTGTTTCAGAGTTACCATATTTTTGGAAAACACATCACTATTAGGTGTTATTAGATATAAGGAAACTGTATGTCAAAATTCCAAAATTATTAACATCTTTCTGGTAAAACAGCATAATTGTACATTGACAGGATCTATAAAAATGGGGAGTGATATAATTAATAAAGTAGTATATTTCTGAATCTTCAAGTTTCTATTCTAAGCATGTTAACTATTTAGTCAAATATTGTAACAGTAAATAATAACACACCAGTATGCTGTATATCAGCAGTAACTCAAGCTAGAAAGGTCTTATTTGTTTTAGGATCAAGAAAACAAAATTACGAAAGACGAACACCCTGTGTTTCTATTAAAACATCAAGAATCTCCTTTTGTGGTTGAGCTTTGATTCTATTCTTTATACTCTCTACAATAAACCGTGACCACATGGTACATTTCATGTTCACTAGACTTAATCATTCTAAAATATTGTTGTAAAATAATATGAATGGCAATACTTAATATCATAGATTGTTCTTTTGCCATCTTCTAAAGCACAATAAAACATCGAAACTGTTAGAAATAAAAGCTGAGGATTCCATCCAGTTTCTCAAACAAAAATAGTACAAATTGTTTATGCTTTGAAACAATCTCAAGTCTTGAGTCAAAGTTTTAGTGAACAAGTACACACACACGCTATGAGACTTAAACACATGTAGGAAAAGGGTCAGTGTAGAGTGAGGGCAACTATTGATAATGGTAGAAATAATTACAGCAACAACAAGAATACTAATAGTAATAGTAGTAACAGCTAACCTTGAAATCTTACTATGCTCCACATTCTGGGCTAGGCTTATTACATCAGTTACCTCATTTAAGTCTCACAAAGACTCGCTGAAGTAATAAAAGTAACTAATGCTATTTAAAATTATAATTTAAATATTTATCTAGTAAGAATTATTAAATAATATCAAATGCTTACTGTGTGCCTGAAGCTTTATAGGATTATTCATTTTATATCATTTGCAAATCCTGTAAAATAGATACATAAATTGTAGACACAAAGGCAAATTAATCAATTTCACTCTCTTCTATCATTGTCTCTCTTTTTCACACACACAAACGTACATGTGTGTGTGCAGATATGGACTGCCTTGAAACATCGGTCATTTAAGTGACAAACCAAACAATTTACAACCCAGAAACCATACTAAGGTCTCGGAGCAGTCAAACTAAACAATTTTTATCAGTTATTTTCATATATGTTTCTAATGGCCATAATACCCAAATTCATATATACATAGTGTATAGGTAGATAGATAATATAGTGATACATATGTGACATCAGTGTTTGGAGCAAGTTTGAGTATGTGGCTAATCTCTACATATGAGATGAAACACAGTATTTTAGCATGAGAAAGTGACATTCAGCATTAGGTGCAGAGATGGGAGGGTCTGAGAGCCGACATTGTAAAGGAAGAGATTACAAAAAGCAGACATAAAAACCTGAAAAGTATAGCAGCTGGGGCTGCTCAGTGATCGCACAGATTCATGCCCCTGAGAATAATCACGAAGTTTAAGCACAGTTTAATAGCCTTTGTTCAAGATGATGAAATGGAGTCATTAGGAATAAGTTAAGTCTGATCAGTATATTCGGTTTAACAAGGCATATAAGTGTACAATCCATTTTGAAAATCTGTCCGTTAAAATAGTTAAAAAATATTTTGACACTTTTTGCAGTAAGCTTTACTTCTCTTGGGAAATGCACTTGGACAACACATTTCATCATCAATTTGTTCAGTAATGCTGCTTAAATGAGGAATTTGGAATATCCTGGAGCACTCGCCATGGAAGAGCTGCACAGTCTGCACACTGCCAACTACAGGGGGCGCTATTGATATGGACTTCAAGTTTAATAGCACCCCTTATGGAATTGTGCGGTACTGCAGTCAGGTCCACCAAGGCTGGGGTTTTAAGGTTCTGTTTTGTTCACTGTTGTATCCCAGGGGCCAGGACAGCGCACAGCATAAAGCAGGCACTTGACAACATTTATTTTATTAACTATGAATAAATGTAGGTGGAACTAAATTTAAACTGCAGCATTTAAAAACAATATAAATTAGTCCTCAGAAGAGCTAATATTTTATTAAATGCCCTCTTGTAATATGAACAAAATATTATGGACATCCTGTTTACAAAAGGTAATAGAGAGATTGAAAGGTAATAGAGAGATGCCTGTAAAGGAAAGGCAAGAACTTAGAAAGCTTCAGGTTCGTCAATGTAAGGGAGGAAAGCTTAGGTTTTCCTCTCAGTCACCTTTGCCTGCCAGCGGTCACTCCTTCTTTCCTGGCCAAAAGTGGGGCCCAGAGTGGCTTCCTGTATTCTCAGGATTGGATCATGCCACATTTTACAGACAAGGTTTACCCTTCTTGGTTTACCTTTTTCATTTTCTGTTCTGAAAACCCCAGTCTATTGTAAATTGTTTCCGTGGACCCTTCTCTGTTTAATATATTTTGTCAGTTCTAGCTGTACCGTAGACAGAGAACATTTAGCTAGCTCACAATACTAATGATGACAAGGCACTGGACTTGGAATCTGGAGCTTACAATTCTACATCTGGCTGAGCCATTTATGCTAAGATAAATGATATCATATTTAAATTTAAAAAAAAGACTTTCAATTTGCCTGATTCTTTTGTTTGTCTATGAGGTGAAAAGAAACTTCACAATTATTATTCTATTATGACTAGTAATTAAGCAATTTGGAATTTAATATGTCTACACTTTACAGTGAGTAAAATGCCCCCAAACTCTATGAAATGTATTAAAAATTAATCATTTTAGTAACTTTAAGTCGATTAATTTTTTTAAAGGCACATTAGGACACCAGCCAAACAAAATAGTACACATATAGTCATTAAATGTGTGCATTGGCTTCCAAAATATGTTGAGGAAAATAGGGGAGGGGATTAAGAAAACAATTTTTTATGGCATCTTGGAAATCTTGTCTATTATAAAGTCAAAAATAGTTTTGGAAATCTTGTAAAGGATATGCTATTTATAGGGCCACGGTCAGCTTGTCAGATGTAATGGTTTTCTCATATCGGTCATTAATCTTTGTTTCAGCAATAATCGCAAACCACCATAAATTCTACATACCCATGGAATTTCGTGGTCTGAAATTATTCTGCAATTTAATTCCTAAGCATTAAAAATAGACCAAGAATTCCAGAATTTGTTTTCTTTTCATCGGTTGCATTGTAAAATGTTTATGAATCTCAATCTTACAAAACTATTTTAATATGATGAAATATTTAAAATGCTTTTAAAAAGCCATAGCAAGGACTGCATTTCATCCTTTATACTAGAATCAACTGAGGCACTTTTTAAAAAGCCATATTTAGCGGCGAAGTTTTACAAGATCATGTTTAAGGTGTGACTTAAAATTACCTTCCAGATGTCTCATTTACAGAATGTGGCTGGTTCATCCATGAATCACCAACATGTCATTCTGCTTCTGCACTTATGTTTTATGCAAACGAAGGAAATACCAGAGCCCTCTGTTCTCTTGGGCCTTTTACTGTAGGAGCCACTCAGTCCATCCTGCTTTCTGGTAATGAAAGCAGATCCTGCAACATTGAGATAGGCCGTGCTTCCAGTGGGGTCAACATCTTAGTAATTGGCCCAGATCACTCTGGAACGTTATATCCCAGGTTTAGGCTTCTTTCCATCTTCTGTATTTTATTCATCAATCATGGATTCTGTCATAACTTGGCAAGAGTCTCGAGAATGCTGCATATTGTTAAAACAGTCCTACAGTTCTTGAAATAGACACTCTATGTATCTTAGAGTAAAGGGGTCCAGAGAAGTTCTCTTCTTGAATTAAGTTAGATATAAAAACGTTATTTTAGCTTAATAATAATCAATCATACATTAATTATCTATGACACATAATTCCTTAAAATATTTTGATGAATCAACTACTTTTATTGCATATGATTATTTCAATTAGATGATGGAAAAAATGTCACATATATCTGACAGAAAGCTGATTCTATAATGAAGGGATTATCTTGTAACAAAAATAGTTTAATTGGGGAATAGTAGTATTTTCAATTCAGAACTTATGATAAACTGAAAAGATTTTTATACTCTAGATATTCTTAATAGTTATTAATCAAATATTGATATTTCTATGGCTTTATGAATGAAAGTTAAAGCCCTCAGCATTCTATGAAATGATCTTCATACAGACTTGGGAAAGCAGAGCTCTCTTGCCATGGACTCCAAACAGAGAGAGCCACTCATATCCCAAATCACATTTACCAAATTTATTAAAGAAGAAAGTGGGTACCTCTGCCAGTGACATAGTACAACCTATAACCATAGATATTTCTCTCTAACTAATACTCTTCAGAGCCTAAGGCAATCAATACATCTCTCCATCTCCTGTACTCTGTCCTCCAAAGAAAGGCGGTCACGTCCCATTGCTCTGACTGTTGGAAAGCTTGAGGGTTTGCCTCTGCTGCGAGGGCACACAGATACGGCTCATGCAATTAAAAGGCATATTTGTTGAGGTTGGAAAATACAACATACTTTATCTAGATGTTTGTTAGCATGACTTAAAACGCTCACGTCTATTTGTACCCTTACCTAAGTCCCCCACCTTGATGGACTTAACTCCTCTCTTGCTAATTTCTTCTCTTAGCACCTGCTTCTACAGACACTTTACCTAGTCATTTTGAAATACTTGCCCTTCTCTAAAACACTTTCATCTCTCCCTTATTTCTCACTGGTTGTTTCCTTTCTTGGAACCCCTGTTCCTTCCTTGTATTCTGGATGAAATTCCTTCATTTTCAAGATTGTATTCAAGTGTTAACACCTCTTAGAATTTTCTTAATTAATTCAACATAAATTAATTTAAAATAACACACAATATGAAATGCTAATATTAAATCCTAAACTAAGTGTACATACATAATATATACACATATGCATGATGTCTAGCATTTAGTAAGAATTCAATGTTTATTATTTTTTGTTATTAGTTCTTCATGTTAAATTTAACAATCCTCTCCTTACCCTCACCTCACCCCTCCACACTAGATTACCTAAATCTATTATATGTTTCTATGTTCTACTGTACTTCTGTATTGGCCATTTTTAACAATCGCACATTTAACTTATATTTGTCTCTGCGCGCATCTCATCCATTTTTGAAAACCAAACATCCAGTATTAAACTGAACTAAGAAATTAGGTTCCAGGGAAAAATAAAAAGTGAGATATGAGGTCTGGAATGTAGAAGTAAATTTGAAGACAATGACTAACATTAAAGAATTTTTAAAAGGAATTTTAAAAGCTATAGAAATATAAAATGAATATTTGGAAAAGTGAAATAAGGGACATTTTAGGCATTTACTTAGATGTCCTCTAAGGGATTATTCACGTGAAATGGTAGAGAATTGTTAAATTAATGAGTTTACTCATCCTCCCCATCCTTTTACTTTAGTTCCATTAAAAATATTGAACTGCCGTACATCAACTGCCAAGATGTTTTTTAACTTAATGTGCCTTGTTTATGTCTTCTTCAAGTTGAACTTAATTCTTTTTATTGTCATAAACTAGCATATAATAGGTGCTTAACCAGCAGTGTCAAATATGCACCTTAAGAACAATAATATATTTGCTAAAATATGCATAAATATTATCACTTCTGATAAAGAAGTTTGATATAAAAAACTACAATAGGGGTTTAAGAATCTACATCTTATCCTGCTCAGCTCTCAAATACATTTAGGAATATCATAGTTTTAATTCACATCATATCTTAAGAGACTTCCACCTCTTGACAGTGTAGAAATATGATATACTTCTATGAAAATACTTTGCTGTTTTGATAAACAACAAAAAAGCTAGTAACCAACACAATGTCATTTCTTTGGCTTGGTATTACTGATTAATTTTTTTAGTTAAGTATGTATTTTTGACAATAAAATTTCTTTCAAAAAAATACTTTTCATGGGTTCCAGAAAAATGTTGGAAAGTATTGAGTGAAAGTGAAGTTATAATTACTAAATTTTAGTGGAAGAATTCTTTTCTCTTTTATACTTTATCATTCCAATTTATAAAATAGAAAAAATTGATATTATTTTTCAATATTTTCCTTCTATTAAATTTAGTTTTAATTGACCAACTATATTAAAGATCAAGAAATGAGTCTCCATCTATAAAAAAAGACTTATTTTTTGTACTCTAGGGGTGGAAAAAATCAGCAGTAGAAACACAGGAAGGAAATAAACATCTTAAGTAGAAATTACCTGAAGTCAAGCCAAAGCCAGTTAAGTCCAATAACCATTCATAGTGAAGTGACAGGTCTACAAGTAATAGGACAAAACGCTGAAGGGCAGGTAAAATAATTGTATTACAAGACACTCAATAGCTTTTTAAAAAGTCTTTTCTTTAGGAACGTATTATTCTGAAGAACATTACAAGCTGTGTTAGAAGGCACTTCCATCTGTGTTGAAAATTGTTTCAAAAACTCTCTATAAAGCACTAGGTGAGGTGAGCAAATTTAACTGCTTTAACCCTACAATTACATTTCCACTCCCCGTGCTTCCACATTTCTGAGACACCGAGTGAAATCACACAGAAGCATTGCAGTGGGGCTAACACACGTGACATAATTCATGTACGCGACACAGCTAGTCTAAGAAAAGATGATACATTAAACAGCAAAGGAATTAAAATTTTAAGCCATGTTAAAGGATGTGGTAGAAGAAACATCTGGAAAAGAACAGGTTGATTGAGATAGGCCTGTGTGGTTTCAGGAGTGGAAGGTCATATTAAACTAATCTCCAAAAGAACTCCGAGGATACTGCTGCCAAAGTAGACAAAGGCCGTTCAGGGATGTAATACCTTTGGATTTTAAAGGATCACATGAAAGTGCTGGAGCTTAAAGAGTCCGTCTAGCAAAGTGTTATGCTTTATTTTTATTCTTTCCATTGTTTTCAATAATAGCTCTCTGGCTTGTTTAAGAAATACATATGAATATGCAGAAACATTTATATTCATTTAGAAAATACTTATCGTGCCTACTATGTGTCAGGCAGGTACTGAGATTAGAGACATGTGATCTGTCTTCATCCTTGAGACTCCAGAGTCTGATCTGAAACCAGGCAACTACTCTGACCATTCAGTAGAGAGACACCAACACCATCTGGGGTTTTGCATGATCTCCTTGAGATAATTAAGGGCAATACAAATTTTAAAATTAAAGATGAAGGTAATCCTCTTTCCCATTCAATGGTGACAGAAATATAGATGGAGGCATATATGGTTTTCTGCAGAAGCACTTTGTAGAAATAGAAAGGAAGTGACATCATGGGATATTAAAGCAAAACAGCATTATGCACATTGTTTTAGTTAGTTCTAAAGCAGCTTCAGCTATTTTAGAGTAAGCTTCAGCCCTAACGAATAGATAGATCATTTAATCAGATTGGTGACTGCAGTTATGACTTGGATCTGGCTGCATGTTTAATGTTGAATCATGAAGGTGTAGAGCTAGAAAGAATCACAGACAACTCCTGTCCAGAGAGTCTTAAAGTGTATTCTATAACTCCAAAAAAAAAAATTTTTTATGGTCAGAGACTGTAGAAATCAATGGGATAAATGAAGTTAAATGCATTTTTCTCCTAAAGAATCCTTAGTGAATTTACTGTGCAAGTGTATATTGCATTTTCCACAAAAAGACAGTGTATAGCATGTCCCAATTGTTTGACCCTACATATGTATTTCCAGGAACACTTTATGGGGAATAGTTAGTTATTTGAAAACTCTTTGGAAAGTATGGCCTTAGCCCACTTCCCTTCCTTTGTAAAGATAGTATGGGGATCATTTGGAGGGTTATCAGCTGGGAGGGGGAATGGGGAGAGTGGGGGAAAATGGTACAGGAATCAAGAATTATAATTGGTGGGAACAAAATAGGCAGAGGGATGTTAAGAATAGTATAGGAAAGGGAGACACCAAAGAACTAATATTTATGACCCATGGATATGAACTAAGGGGGGGATTGCTGGAAGGAGGGGGGTAGGGGGTGAAAGGGGACACAGAGAAAAAATTGGGACAACCATGACACCATAATCAATAGAAATATATTTAAAAATGAAAAAAAAGACAGAATTAAGACTCAGTGGGTTAAGTGATTTACACAGTCAAAAGTCACTTATTGTGAGCCAAGACCAAGAATTTAGCTTTTAGATTTTTAAATCTAATACTCATTTTTCTAAACTGTGGTCTTCAATCCACATACACATACCTCTGGAAGCACATACAAATTTCCTAGACATACAGGAGTGGGCAAAGGTGAGTTTGCAGTTGTAAGTTTACAGTATGGATACACAACTGTACAGAATAGTAGTATGTTTTTAAGGAATTTAGCTGTCATTAGTTAAACCCAGAATCAGGAACAGAAATATGAAACTAAAAGCTTGGTACTTGTGTTTACACAATAGTGGTCTCCTGAAGGCTACAGTCAGCAGTACTCACAGAACATTAACATATTTAAGCTTGGATAGCATTAGTCACTAACGTGCCATGGAGAGTTAATTATAAGTAACCTTTATAAACCATGTTACAAATTAAATACCTATTAGCTTTTCTGTCTGTATATACCATCTTTCTACCTATTATTTTTGATGAACTCTGTGTGCCCATTTAGGAAGGAATGGTACAAAATAAAACTGGGTAAGGATAAACAGGTAGCTTTAGATTTATTATTTGTATGATATTTTTTAAATAATAAAGGACTTGGTTGTGATAAGATTTAATTTTGTTACATATTAATGGTAGATACAATGGTTAAAGTTATATTTTTTCCTCTGAACTTTCTGAATGTTTAAAATATTTTATAATGTTAAAAAAGCAGTTTACTGAGAAAGAAAACGAGTAGCATATCAGGAAACTGTGGTTCCGAGTGGCTGGAGCAAAGATGAGGGAGGGGGACAGATGGCAAAAGGAGGGACAAGAGAGAGTGGCCAGGCCTAAGGCAGGCGTGTGAGTGTGGCTGTTTTATAAAAGCACATTTAGTACCTGTGCTTTTCAAACCTCAGTACTCATAGGAGTCACCCCGGGATTCGCTCTAACAAGCACATTCCCCTTCAGGTGCCCTGGGAGGTCTGCGACACCACCCTGGTGAGACTGTCCCAGGTGATGCCCCTCCTGCTGGTGCCAGAGCACTGTCCCAGGGTGCTGTGGTGCAGCGCCTCAGACTCGGCTGCACACTGGAATCCCCAGGGAGAGATAGAAAACTCTGATGTCTGGGCCCAGCCCCCAAAGAGTCAGACTTAATTGGCATTGGGTGTGGTTTTAAGGTGCAGCAGACTTTGAGAGCCACTGTAGGGGATCCAGGTCAGGTGCTTTCCCAGTACGCTACTTCTTCTGAGGACCCCTCGAGATGTCTGCTTCCTGCAGTTTCCTTCTGAGGACTTTTGGGGTAGAGGTCACTGAGCTGTACCAATTGCTGCTGATGCTCAGGCCTGACCACGTGGCTGGAGTCAGGATCCAAATGCTAACACAGGCTGGACACCTGACAGGCATAGTCTTTACCTGGGTGGTCAATTGCTTCAAGAACTTGAATCACGTTATATGCAATGCAACAGCAGGGAAAACACATGCCCACTTCTAAGGCGGACACTATCAGAGAGGCCGCTGACTTGCCAGAAGTGTTGCCAGACTATGAAATCAATTGTTTAATCATGTAGTTCATTTATTATTTTCAAAATTTATCAAAGGTCCTAATCTAATGGTGAAGAAAACAGACTTTTCCCAGCCCTGGAAATGCTCACAGTTATGACAGACAATAAACAACTTATTACACTGTTGTGAATTTGTTTATGATGTGTAATTATTCTACGCATATTCTGGGTACTGAAAGCATGAGTCGTAGGGATCTGAGGGAGAGGCTTGTCTGGAAAAGTGATAGATGAGCTGAGCCCTGAAGGATGAATAGTAATCAGCTAGGAGGGCCGGGTAGGAGGCGGAGGAAAAGCTGCTGTTGAACACTGACTGTTAATACATTTCTTGGGGGAATTTTCAGCTGCTGAAACAATTTCCTTTCTCCTTCTTCCTCAAGTATTTTTAGACAAAAGCTTTAGTAACTGTATTAGTAATTGTCTCACTGTTTTTTCCCCCTCTCCACTTGAAAAAGCCAATCCACATCAGCTAATGGCTTCAGACAAGATAAAATGATGAAACACAGTAAGAAACACATGAAGCTGGAGAGGGAGGGGCATCGTCTGAACTGGGCTTCCTTCGGGTTGCCGTGTCTGGAGAACTATTTAGAAAGGAGGTGGAGTGGAAAGAAGGGAGAAAGGAAGTGAAGGATGGAGAATTGTCCAGAGGCTGGGAGGCCCACCTGAGGACAGGCACCTTAGATCCTGTGGAAAAGAAGGGGTCCTACAACAGGGGCCTTGACCTTGAGAAGGGACTGGGGAGAAGTCGCCGAGTGGAGAGGCATCAATGGGATTTTGTGATTGATTGGAGATGCGTGGTGGGGAAAGGAAGGGCCTACGGCTGACTCCCAAGACTCGGACTCCATGGCACATTTGTGGGTTTCTGCTCTGTGTCTCATGAGTTCTTAACCTAATAACCAATTGCTTGACCGTACTCCAATTACCCAATTTCTATTTAGTCTGATTACTTTTAATATGTAATAATTCTAGGCTTTTGATGGCATAAGTACCTTAAAGTATTTAGTGGCAGTAGGAAAAAAACATAGAAAATCAAATTTCTTAGTTTTTTTAAAAAATTATGTGCTTTTATGGGAAATAGAATACTATACAAGTGGAAGTTTGTGGTTGGGCATTCCTTTTGAATTCCTTTTGCACCGTGTGCCTAAGAACACGATGTTTCTGAGTCACTGGGCCATTGCAGAACCGATTGTGAGATAGTGCCAGGGGGTGAGGAGGGGCAGACATGCCAAATAGCTGGGAGAAGTAGTACCTACCCTAAGAAGCATCGAATCAAGACGAGAATTTGATACTCTCCATAAGTTGCCAAAACTATTGACAAAATAGCATGACATCTCACATGGAATTTGTCTTTACTTTGGTTAATCATTTTGTTCAGATATACTTGGCAGGTATAAAATAGATATTTATCTAGATACCTTTTTCTGTGAGATAGTGAAATACTTAGAAATGAAGATTTGCATACAATCCTTAAAAGGTTGGCAAAAAACCATATTTGTAGTTTTCAACTCCCACTCCAAACAATTTCCAATCCAAAATTGAAATTTTGTTCTTGAAGACAATTCTGAACAAGTATTGGGTGGGAATGAGGAACAGAAATATACTTCAGAATTATTTGTTAGAATTCAGTAGGTTTTTTTGAAGGAATACTCTAAAATATCTTAATATGTAAATGTAAGGGAGAAGTGATTTAGCAATTACTGGAAATACTACAAGTCTGACAAAATGCATTAATGTTATTACTGTTCTGATTACAATATGAATATGTTATAATGCCACATCTTATGTTCCAATGTGAAATTGAAATCTGAAGCTAATTCAGATTATGGCTTTATTCACTGAAGCCATTTTCCTTCATCAAAGATTAAAAAATTTGATAAAAAACATTTTAAATCTAAAGTTATAAAGAAAATGGAGGAAAACAAAATAAATTCTAAGTAGGGACATGCATTTGTACTTGAATAGTTTAACAAGTTTGGTGCATACATTTTAGCAAAGGAAAGGGCAGAACTTGACCACTAGCTAGAACAAAGGCTGACATTGTGAGATTTACTCTTTTGGCATTTACATTCTGTCGACTTGAAAAGTTTGATAATCTTGCTAAAACTAGAAGAGCAGAAGATCTGAAAATATATAAAGATGGTAGAAATGTGGAGATAATAGGGCCTATGGAATTGTTTTAATTACTTCATTTTTTAATTTGAGGCAGTAACTTGTACGTTTGTAGTTATTTGTTGTTCAAAGGATATTCAGATACAACTGTAATAGAATAACAATAATTTTTAAAAGCATATTTATATATTTAAGTTTACTAGTGCCTTGAATAATCATATAGGGTAGGTAAGATACAAATATAAAAACTAAGAATCAAAAGTAAAATGTTTATTAAAAATTAGGTAACTTTCTTGTATAGGAAGCTTTTTATCTGCCCTTTGATTCTAAATGATATCTTTGCTGGGTAGAGCAATCTTGGCTGAAGGTCCCTGATTTTCATGAATTTGAATATTTCTTGCCAATCCCTTCCAACCTGCAAGTGACCTATGGACATGAACAATGGTAGGGGCATTGCCTGAGGGAGTGGGGGTTGCTGGGTGGAAGGAGGTAAAGGAGAAGAAATCAGGACAACTATAATAGCATAATCAATAAAATTAAAAAAAGAAATAATAAAGCATACTACACCAAAAAATTAGATAACTCATAATGGGGGAGCCAGTATTAGAAGGATCTTAGTCTTCTGGCGCCTATTAAATTTGCTCCAGACTTGTAATGATGATGGTGACTATAATCTCTACCCTGTATCAGGTAGTGAGCTCTAGCCTATGATATCCCACTTAATACTTAACACCCCCCTCCCCCCCCGAGAGATGGGTGCTGCTGTCTGTTTTATGTTACAAGAAACAAAAATGAAGGAACTGATAAAATTCAAGTTAGAGGAGGGAGGTTATAACACTTTCTTTTCGAAATGTATAGGCTCTGAAGAACCTTTTAACTTTTCTTGTGTGCATTTAAGTTAACTGAAACACATTTTTATGGACAGCTTTGGCAGTTGCTCTTGATTATTCTTTAGGTCACTTTATCAAAGCTTGCATCAGGACATACTCTGCAACAGTAGTTGAGGGAGGGAAGCTTCCTAATCAGATAACACAGTATGAAAATAACATGTTAACATATAGCAAGTGGGCCACTTTGAGTACTTCTCAGTCACATTTAGGACGAGGCGATTAATTTTGATCCACCTGATACCATTCTCTTCGTTCTGGATGAATTCTACTCTCGTTTCTGTTCTTATAATGTTAATTGCTATCAGAATACTTAACATAGAGGAGAGAGTTGCAGGAGGCTCGGTGGCTTTCACCTCCAAGCTTTTATCTGCAGGTGGTTCAAAATTATAAAACCTTGGCTTTGAGGATGCTATGACAAAAAGGGGACGGACAAAAGAGAACCAAAACAAACGAGCAAAAACAACTTTACCAACAGCAGAAATTAGTTTAATGACAGCCACACTTATTAGTAAAGGGTCTAACAAGTTTGATGCATGAAATCTGGCTACAGAAAAAACAAGAAACAGCCACTGCCCACCAGACAAAGGCTGACATTGTGAGGTTTCCATGGCATAATATACAGGCTTCAAACAAGAGTTCTGGTCAGCGCGACATAAAGGAAGTGCTTCATTAGCTATCATAGTGCATACCTCTCAGGCTTGTACCACGGGGCAGCATGCAGCAAGGGCATGGGCACAAAGAATGAGCTATTCACTCAGGTTTCATAATCTCGCTCTGTTTCAGCCTGCTGGGTTGACAGCTTTCAAGTTAAGCATGGAAGGCCCTAAAGAAACAGTCGTACATTCTTCAGAGATAGAGTTTGTTTTTGGAAAATGCCTATCTAAAATAAGGAGATAAAATAAGTTGAGCCTGTGAGCTCAGTGTATTGCATTCGATGTCTCTTCAGAGCATAGTGATGTTTTTATGATTACACAGAACACTTCAATAAAATAGTTCTACAGAAAGATTGGTCTCAAATGAGATTATGCGCAATTTCTGTCATTCAACCCTATGCAATCATATGAATATTCATTTTACAGTGAAAGCTTACTTTGTAAGTAGGAAAATTACAGTAAAATGCTCTGCAAAGATATTGAGTGGAAAAAATATTGAGTGGAAAAGGTATTGAGTTCTATGTAGTAGTTTTCAGGAAAACCACTGTGAATTCCAGTCTGTCGCCCTATTATCCAGAGCCACTTCTGTCCCTCAAGGAGGACACAAAACTATAAAACACAAATTCAAATTAATGGCAACTTTTCTGAATTCATTTCATACTTCCTCTTTGCTTTGAATAGAAACACATTATATTTAGGGCCTGATTTATATTAATTTCCTAAATGCCAAGGTCAATCTTAAATAACATTGCCCACAGACTCAGGGACCAAGCTGCATAAAATTGCATGAAGATGCCGGGAATGATTGGTTCTAAATGTGAATCACGAAGAAGGGAAATGAATAATGCAGTTATGTACTGGACCAATGCCAGAGAACCTACATATTATGTTGTTATGATAGAATTTTCAAGACAAAATACCAAAAGAGACCATACATTTCGAATTCATAGGTAACATTATTTGTCCTGAAATCACCATCGATGCCATTAAATATATTGGAGACATTATTTCTAAAATAACCAAGTAATTTATGAGCTAAACTTGTTTGGAATTTTACCACATAAATGGAGCAGTGGGAATTCAGTGCTTAATGTCTAAATACATTAAAAATCCTGAACTACACCAAAAAATATATATATCTTAAAAGAATTGTTTAAAATTTCAATTCTAAATTTTACTTATTGTCTAATAAGAACAATAATTTCTTACTAAAAACCCTAGATGTGAGTAATGAATCAATAGGCTGCAAGAGTGCCCGAGACCATACCGCAGGCTCCAGGCACCCGTGGGCCTTCAAATAAAACCGAGGTACTGAAATACTTCTTCACTAACTTACAAATAAAGTCCTCCTTACCTAGCAGAATGTAGTTCTAGGTAAACCTGTGAAGGAGTTTGTCTTTTCTGGAGTCCCTGTGTTAAACAACTCTTTTTTTGTCTCTTAGTAAACCGCATGCAGTTTTATACTAAAAGTTTATCCCAGAGGCAGACAGTCTCATCAGCCTTTAACCTGTTTTCCAGGAAAACCACAGGCTTGGCTAAATTGTATCCCCTCCACAAATTCTCATGTTGAAGTCCTCAGCCCCAGAACCTCTGAACGTGGCTATGTTTGGAGATAGAGTTTTTACAAAGGTAATCAAGTTAAAATGAGTTTATATAATATGACTGGACACCGGTATGGCTGGAATCCTTCTAAAAAGGTGGGATTTGGACACAGAGACACACACAGGGGGTGTGCTTCAGGGACACGACGATGGCCACCTGCAAGCCAAGCAGAGAGACCTGCGCCATGTTCTTCCCTCCTTGCCCTCCGAAGGAACCAGCTGTTCCAATTCCTTGATTTCAGACTTCCACCTTCCAGAACTATGAGATAATTTCTGTCGTTTAAGCCACTCAGTTTGTGGTACTTTATTATAGCAACTGTAGCAAATTAATACACTGCACAAGAAATTAAGAATGTTTCACATCTCTGGGAATTTCTTTTAGGAAAAGATAACTGAGATTATGCTAATTTTTTCTCATATCTAAGAAATACATTGATTACAATTATGATATTCTGAATGCCTAGACTCAACTGTGTTTCTAGCTTATAAGAGTTATGTTAAATTCATTTGCCCATAATTATTTAGAAAAAAATTTAAATAAATATCACATTTAAAAATTATTTCAGGCAAGTCAACTATCAGATATTGAGTTCAAATCAATGGTTATAAGGCACTTATTTCAAAATTAAAATCACTACATTTGCAGGATTTAATTTTATTTAAACTTAAGTTTTTAAACAAATTTAGATAAATTGAGCAATGCAATGGCAATATTGGAAGAATATTTCTGGAAGGGGTGCAGGCAAAATGCCACCATGGCAAGGAGGGCACTATATACCTGGGAGAAGGGCTTGCCAGACAGGAAGAAGCAGAAAGTGTGCCCTTCTCCCTCCAAAGAAAGAGATGGGAGAGGAAGGGAATCAGACAGGAAGATTGACTTTGACCCCCTCTCCCCATGGGTAAGCTTTATAACTCCAAAGCATCTTTGACTTTTGAGGAAAAGCTGGAAGACAAGCTGTGACGAAAGAAATGATGATGGCAGGACAATACAAGTAGTGCCATAGTGTCGTTAGGTAGGGACGCCCCATTTGTCTCTTTCCTTCCTGTCTCTTCCTACTCCCTCCCCAGGCTGCCTCAGCCGCAGTGTGGTCGATATACAAAGGACCTGCATTCCCAGCAGCCCCTAAGAGATGTCAAGATGCTTGAACTTGCCGGAGGAACAGGTTGCCAGAGGAAGTCTCCTGAGAGATGGTGGGATGGCAAGGCCTCTAGGCTGTGCTGTGAGCGCCAGAGCACATTCCCTTTTCCCTGTGCTGTTCTCGGCATGATTTTGAACAAAACAGGACCAGCCTCCAGGAAGGAGTCAGAGTACCTGTGGGTACTTTTGGCGAGTGAGTGCCAAGATAGCCAGCAGAGGTTTGGAGAAGTTCCACTGGCCTTGGACTTTGTCAGGACCCTGGAAGGAACCTGACTAATTATGCCTTGGTGGAAAACAGCACAAATCCAAGGACCACCTGCACTATGTGGTGAAGACCAGCCAAAGGTTAAGTGCAAAGTTAGGGCCCCAGACACCAAATGCTCCAAAGATAATAAAGGTTTCTCTCTATGAAGGCACCATCTTGGGAAAAAAGAAAGAGTTCCTTAGGGAGTTGAACTTAGCATTGGCTGAATATTTGCTAAAAGGAAACTAACTCACATAAGAATGTCTGGGATATCATTAATTATGAAGTTAATGGTTTTCCATAGCTACTAAAATGGGTGAGATTTTGTAAAGAAAATTATATTTATAACAAAAAATAAATAGGCAGAATTTTCTTTGTGCATTTGAGTATTGATTTAAATATTTGGTTGTAATTTTAGATAATTCATTTTACTTTTGCAACAAATAATGGCTCCACTAAGGTTCATAGATATTTGCTAAATAAAGAGTGATTCTAAAACAAAGTTAGTGAAACACTGAAATATTGCTATGAATTTTCTGAGAAAGCTATAAATATCTCCTCTTTGTCAATCCCTTGGTCTTTTACTGATAAAACAATACAAATACAATGTCTAAAATGTCATAGTATAATTTTTTTCTGAAAATATTGATTAAACTGCCTTCCATTTAGCAAGTTGGAGTGATTCGTATAAAAAGAGTTTAGATAAAATATAAAAGTTGCAACTCTCCACTCCTTTTTCCCTTTATGCACTCTTGTTTATTCTCTCACTTGAAACATCTAATTAAAAAAATAGTGTAAGACATTATACTTGCTCACAGATCTCTTAACAATCTCTCTTAACAGTATGGAATATAAACTTCTTGCTAGTATTTATTATGTAATGGTTGGAATTTTCTTTTCACCTATACATCACTGACAATTCTCATATAGAAGAAAGGAGGTACATATTACTTTTATTTTATATATAGAAAAGAGATAAGGGCAGTGCAGATTTTAAATAGAGTAGCCTTTAAATTTATTGTGATGGACTTCGAGATGAAAGTAAAGAGTGTACAGTTTATACCAAGAGTAATAGTTTGTATGCTTAAAATCAGACTTTGACCTCTGTCTTTGTGACTCTTATTTGATGATGATAGTATTGTGAGCTATTTTACTTGCTTAGAAAATTCATGTTGGAGTGTTAAACAGTTTACTGGATCATACTAGATATTGCAAAGAAATGAGGTAATTACAGGATATTCCCCCAAACTTACCTGCTTCTGGGACAAAGTTATTCCTAAAACTATTTAGCACATTAGAAAATGTGAATATACTTTACTTAAAGCATAGCTCTCTTGCTCAGTGTTTTTGAGAATGACATGTATCGTGATGATTTATGTGTCAATATTCAGGGTATGAGGAAGTTTATTTTTTTAAGATTTTATTTATTTTCAGAGAGAGGGGAAGGGAGAAAGAGAGGGAGAGAAACATCAATGTGTGCTTGCCTCTCGCTCGCTCCCCACTGGGGACCTGGATCTCAACCCAGGCATGTGCCCTGACCTGGAATTGAACCAGTGACCCTTTGGTTTGAAGGCCGGGGCTCAATCCACTGAGCCACACCAGCCAGGGCAGGAAGGTTTTAAAATAAAAATTAAGATAGAAAATTTTGAGCCTTGGAAATTACTTGGAACTGTACACAAATTATTTGCTACATCTGTTTAAAGACCAACATTTTATGATGATATATAATTTGGTTTGAATAAATGAAGTTGTAATCTTTTCTTCTTCATTATGAATATGGCTTATATTTGAGAGATATTTTGTAAACATTATAGACTTTTGACTCTTTGCCAAAGTGAACATTCTTGGAATAGCATTAACTATATCTGGCTAGACTTGAATAACACCACCACACACACACACAGACACACACACACAGAAGGAACTGAGCAAAGAAGCCCATTCTCTTGAAATTCTGAAATAATACTAACACAAACTAAGTTGTAGATGCAGATAATAACTAAGACCTAGAAAAAGTCATTCTCCATAGAGAACATTTTATAATTTTTGGGAATAGTGGTTTGTAAAACTCTACTGTGTTTTTTAAAAGCTGTTGTACAAAGAGTAACAGCTGAACTTGGGGGGCGGGGTTCAGAGGAAGAATAGATTCAAGTTCTCTGAGCTGTTAATACTTATCCCCAAAAACCCACCGGACTGTGGGAGGTAATACTTATTTCCGTTTCCACAGTCACTCACCTCATTGCCTCGGCGGAGATTTCCTGAATAGCTCCTGTGTGTCTGTACCTGCTGAACGGGGGTGGGGGTGGGGGCACACTAGCAAGGTTTCTGCGTTCAGGGATTTTAAAAAATCTAATGGCGCGATTTGATAATAATAATAATAATCAAATACTCAAACACATAGTTGCAAGCTGTGAAAAGAAGTTTGCCCAGTGTCTGGGAGCTGGGGTGGCTTGTGGCTCTTCTCAGGAAAAGGGACTTCAGGAGCAGCAGTAATCAATCATATAAGCAGGGAAGAGGGCTGCCAACGTGCCATTCGGAGGAGCCCTGCCTGACACTGTGATATGGGAACACTGCAAAGTCTTCAGATGAGGCTGGGGAAATAGGTAGGAGCCTGTCGTGCAGGAGTCTTAACAGGATTGGTTCAGTATTTTGATTTTTATAATAAGACGGTCTTCAAATGGGTGATCTCCTGGCTATAATGATGGGCAGACAGGTTGCCATGTTTCTGCTTGCGCTTTCTGGCCAGCAGGGTTTTGTTTGTTTGTTTGTTTGTTTTTTACTTTAAAAACATTGAATCATTTAGGTAGGTCATACTTTCTCGGTTTTGTCAGAGGCTGCCTATTCCTGCTGGCTTCGCACATGTACTCTTGTTTGACTCCTGAGGAAAGGGTGTTTGCAACTTTCCTCAAGGATCACGACATATTGTACTTAAAAGAGCACTGAGACGAGCGGCCGCACCGAGAACAGAAAGGGCAACCTGTACCCCGTGCTCGAACTGTGCAGGTGGAGTCGGCACCGCTGGGGGCGGGGGAGTGGGAGGAGCTCAGTGCTGCAACCCAGTGCGCATGGCCGCTCTGCGTTGCCAAGGCAGCGGAAAGGCGCCACCCGGAAGAGGGCCCGTGCAGAGCTGCCGGCGCCCAGAGGGACCCATTCGGTGCTGTCTCAGGCCTGACTAGTTCCTGAGTGTCCTAACCAAGGTAAAGCAGGCGAGGAGCCGAGTCTAATGCAAGGGGATGGCCACCCACCTAGAAGCTGAGGATTCAGAGGAGCAAGACGAATTGGCCCAAACGGACATCAGCGCTACCACCGATCTTTGCAATGGGACCGCCCAGTCCTTCACTGATGAGGTACGGAGTTTCGGTTCATTCAGTTCCTCCTCCGGAGGAGGACTGCCGCCCAGGTCCCAGGACTCCCGGAGCAGGCCTCAGAGTGGAAAGTCGACCACATGCTTGGAATATCAAGATAAACCATCTGAACTTTCAGAAAGGAGGTTTAGTTGGAAAAGGATCAGTTACCTCAAGGGCAAAGAAACTAACTATGGACGGTACCAACCAGACACTGAACTTCAAACAGAAGTCACTCGGATGTCTGATGAACAACTGAATGCCCTGCAGTCTTTTTGCACCAGTAAGGTAAACCTGATCCATCACAGAACAACCTCTAAGGAGAAAAAGAGCAGCAGACCTAAAAGGCTGCCGCACAGATTGGATGCAGAGGCTGTAGACACAGGTGCCTTAAGCTGTACCGTCCCTGATGAGCTTATGAACAGAATCTGTTTAAAAAACGTGATGGCAACACTAAAGCAGGCGGCAACAGCTAAGCAACACATTTCTTCTAGGTGTCCGGACTGTAACAGAAAAAGGGCAGAACTGGCTCAATCCGCCTTCCTGAAACGGAAGAAGACTTTCCTGGAGTCACTTCTACTCCAAGAGAAAATAGACGAACATCTTCATACCAAAGACGTTCTTACCCTGATTGGAGAAGCACACCAGGGCCTCCCCAGGCTTTCAGATGACCCCAGAATGATCTGGAAAAGACTGGAGGAGAAAAGTCAGAAGAGAAACTGTGGGTTTGAAAGGTCAGATACAGAGCAGAAGATGTAGCAGAATGGAAAGAGTGCTTGGCGTTCTAATAGTGCTTTTGCTCTATCACTTCTCAAACCTCTTATTCCAGCCAAACAGGAGATGCTGTTTATTAATGATAATGTATAATGTGGGTAGATGTTTCTGTTGTGTATTTGAGTAATTATCATTTCTACAGGCACTTTGGAAACCAACTTAAAACTTTACTATGCTTCCTTCATAGATTTGAGGACTAAAAACTTTCAAACCAGTATCTTTTCAGAGAGATCCTGGTGGTTTGGACGAGGGTTTTGACAGTACAGATGGAAACACAGAAATGTAAGAGAGACTTAAAGAGGTAATAATGGACAGTCTTGGTGAAGAAATGGATATGGGTATTTAATGGAAAGTAAATATTGAGAGTGTTACTAACTTTCTGACTTCTGTACTTGAATAAATAATAATTTCACTAAATTATATATAGAAATATTGAGAAGGATCATGTTTGATAGGACTGATTAAGAGTGTGGTTATTTGGACATGATCGTTTCGAGGTTTTTTGGAGACATCCACTTTGAGAGGTTGAGAAATTTTTGGTTATTTGTGCTCACAGTCTGCAGATTTGAAGTAAAGGGAAAGGGCCACAGATCACTGGCACACAGTTGGAAATTGAAGACATGGATGTGGAAAGCTGTTCTGGAAGAGGGTAGGGTGATGTAGTGCCACAGAGAGCAAAGAAAGAGTATTTCAAGAAGGAGGGATTTTATGAGACGCAAATGCAACAGAGGTTCACGTGAGAGGGTGCAGTCATGTGTTGGGCTCTGGTGACCTTAGCAACAGCCGCTTCACTTACAGAAGTTGGCCAGACAGGCAAAGTGTGTTGAGGAATAAATGTAAGGAAATGAAGTATTTGAATATAGACTACTTCTTGAGGTTCAGCTGTGGAAGAAGAGAGTGAGGAAGCTGGAGGTATATGTATAGTTGAGGGAAGAATGCTCAAATAAATTATCTAAAAAACTATTTTGGTCATAAAAAGTTTATGAAACTTCTCTTCTCCATCCTGATTTCCATTGTGATGAAACAGTATCATCCCCTGAAAACACCATGGTTTTATGAAAATATATTTATTTGGGAAAATGTTAGCTAGCATTCTGAGAAATTATATTTATTTTTCATAAAAATATAAATCCTATAATTTGTGACAGTACCTACAGATAATTTTTCTACATGTCTAACACCTAAGCTATCATGGGTGAAAAGAAATTTGTAAAAATCAGCATAAAATTGTATTTATAACATATTGTAATACCACTCTTTGATTTTAGATGTTCATTTATGTATAAATATATTCTCCTCTACAACTTACCACATTTCTTAAGTTATTCTTAAAATGGAAACCAAATCATTACCATTTGCATAGTAACTTTCTATTTGAAATACACATTATGTCATACTTTATCTTTGGCATCTCAATATAGTCACATTTCACATAATCAACATTCTGAATAATTTCCCATTTAGAATCCCCCCACTAAAGGTCCTAATCCACCCATGTGTTTAACTAAACTAGAAATCATAGAATCATCTTTTGTTTTCCCGTCTTTAACTCAAACCCTGAGCTATTTTTCGGCAAGACCATTAGATCTTTCTTCTTCAGTATCTTCTGACCATAGCTGCTTATCTCCAGCTCATCGCCACCTCCTTCAGCATCCCAGCCCTCCCACTCAGTGCTTCCCCATATAGTTCTCAGCATTATTTTTCTAACACACACATCTGTCCAATTAATTCCCTTGATTGAAAAAATGTAAATGATTAATCAGTGCCATAGGAATAGTTTAAATTGATCAAGGCCACCTATTAAGGCCCAAATTTACCTATATAACCTTATCTTCTATTCTCCCTGACCCTCTATATCTAAGCCTGTCTGCAAGACTTGCAATTCCCTGAGCTCATTATGGTTTACAAGTACACATCTGTTTTGCTAAAATTCTCTTAACTGCCTTTTCCAGCTGGTGTGCTTCTCTTTTCCCCTTCCTCATGCTCCACCCTCCTACTCTCCCTCCTCTTCCTTATTTAGTTTTAAGTGTTACTGTAAAATAAGTAATATATTTACATGGCTCAAAAGTCAAAAGGATATTACAGAATTAGTATGCAAAGCTGCCCTTCCTCTGTTTCCAACCGACTTCATTCTAAGCTGGCCTGCCACACCCCTACTCCATCAGGGTTAACATTTGCTAGATCATGGGGGAGTCAGGCATCCTGCAATAACAGCAGAGGCAGAGGCAATCCAGGGAATTGGGGAGTGGCTACTTACCAGCCAGGACAGAATATTTCTGTATTGTCACTAGTACGACCAAACTAGTGCATATGGCTAGGCATGTAGCTTATAAGAAGCCCCTTATATTAGTTTCTTATATATTTTTCCAGTGTTTCTTTATACAAACACTAAAGATAATTCACTATATACTCTCTTTGGTACCTTTTCAATTTTGCTATTTTTTTCTTGTGATAACAATATGTGATAAAATACATATAATACATAAAATATATACATATATAAAATAAATGTGCCATTTTACTCATTGCTACTATTCAGTGCTGTTGAACAGTGCCATGAATGGTACTATTCAGTGGTACTGATTACATTTACCATACTGTGCAACTGTTACTACTATTTCCAAAACTTTTCATTACCCCAAAGAGAAACTCTTGATTCATTAAGCAATAATTCCCCATTCTTGCCTCCTTCCCAGATCTTAGCAATCTCAAATGTACTATTTGTCTTTACTTATTTGCTTATTCTAGATATTCATATAAGTGGAATCATAATATTTGTTCTTTGTGTCTTGCTTATTTGATTGCATACTGTTTTCAAAATTTACTCATGTTGTGGCATGTATCCGAATGTCGTCCCCTTTGTGGCTGAATAATATTTCTTTGTATGTATTAACATTATTCATTGATTTGTGACGGGTACTTTGTTTTCACCTTTTGGTTATTGGGAACAATGCTGCCATGAACATTGGCAGGCAAGTATCTGAGCACCTGTTTTTAATTGCTTGGGGTTTCTACCTAGGAATTGCTGGATCACACGGTAATTGTATGTTTAACCTTTTTAGGAACATTAAAATCTCTCCTCAGCAGCTATGGCATTTTACATTTGCGTTCACGTGCAAGGGTTTGTTTCCTCTCATCCGTGCCAATTTTCCACTTTTGAAAAAGTATAACCATCCTAGTAGGTGTAAAGTGCTGTCCCATTTTGCTTTTGACTCACATTTTCCAAATGATGAGTGATGTTGAGCATCTTTTCGTGTGCATATTGGTCATTTGTTTATCTTCTTTGGAGAGATGTTTATTTAAGTCCTTTACCCATTTTAAAAATTGGGCTGTTTGTCTCTTTTGTTGAGTTATAGGAGTTCCTTATATATTCTGAATATGAAGCCCTTATCAGATATAGGAGTTGCAAGTACTTTCTCCCATTCTGTGGGTTGCCTTTGCAGTGTCTTGATAGTGTCCTTTAGTGCACAGATGTTAATTTGAATGAAGTCAAAATTGTCTGCTTTTTCTTTTGTTGTCAATGCTTTGGTTGTTATATTTAAGAACTATTGACAAATATAAGGTAGATTTGTCCCTACATTTCTTTTTAAGTGTTCTATTGTCGTAGCTCTTATGTTCAGATCTTTAATCTACTATGAGTTATTACTTTGTTTATGGTGTGAGAGTCATTATTTTGTATGTAGATATCCAGTTTTTCTATCACCATTTTTGAGGAGATTGTACTTTCCCCATTGAACGGTCTTGTACCCCTTGCGGAAAGTCAGTTCACCATAAATGTGAAGGTTTATTGTGTTTCACTGATCTATATCCCCATCCTATGTCAGTACCACACTGTTTTGATGACTGTGCTTTGTAGTTCGTTTTGAAATCAGTAAGTATTAAATACTTGTATTCATTTCTGTTCTTTTTTTTTTTCAAGATTGTTATGGCTATTCAAGATCCCTTGAGATTTCATATGAATATTAGGATGGATTTTTCTATTTCTGGAAAAATGCCATTGTAATTTTGATAGCAATTGCATTGAATCTGTATATTGCTTTGCCTAGTATTGTCACCTGAACAATATTAAGTCTTCCAATCCATGCACAAGGGATATCTTTTCATTTATTTAGGTGTTCTTTAATTTCTTCTAACAATATTTTGTATTTTTCAGTGTATAAGTTGTGTGCTTCTTTTGTTGAATTACTAACTTGTTACCTTGATTGCTCTTGCAAACAGATGTCCCCAAATCCAATTCCTTTTTAGATGTTCACTGCTGAGTACATAGAAATACAACAGATTTTTGCATGTTAATTTTGTATCCTGAAACTGCTGACGTTATTTGTCCTAATAGTTTTTTTTAATGGATCATTAGGATTTATTAGCTATAAGATATGTCATCTGCACACATATAATTTTACTTTTCTCCTTTTAATTTGGATACTTTCCCCCCCCTTGCCCAATTACCCTGGCTCTCACTTCCAGGACTCTAATAAAATGGAATACTAAAAGCAGCCCTGCTTATCACCTTCCTGACCTAAGGGGAAGAACTTTCAGTCTTTCGCCATTGAGGATGGTGTTAACTGTGAGTTTTTCATATATGGCCTTTTCCATGTTAAGAAAGATCCCTTCTGCTCTTAGTTTATTGAATGTTTTCATCATAAAAGGATGTTGGATTTTATAAAAAGGTTTTTTTATTTTTTGTTTTTTTTTTTTTTTTTTTGACCAGATGAGT